>NC_068428.1:39715386-39802886 GCF_023373465.1 Oncorhynchus keta
GGTGGGGGTACTGGTACAGGACCAGAGAGGAAGCTAGTACAGGGATAAGGTTGAAATGGGATTGACAAATCAACCGCTTGAGGTCGGAGCACAAACATTCTCCTGCTAAGAGACTGTGGCTACAATACATGTGTTCAAGGCCGTTAACCCACGACAACAACTGATTACGTGGACGTCGATTAAGACAGCCCCCCCGCACCTCTGATTCAGAGGGGTTGGGTTAGATGCGGAAGACACATCTCAGTTGAATGCATTCAGTTGTGCAACTGACTAGGTATCCCCCTTTCTCTACTGTCTCCTCTAGAGCCAAGCCTTTGATAATTGTACCTTTGCTTACCTCCAACAGTACAGCAAGGCATCAACACCCTCAACCGGTTTTGACTAGAAAGGATACAGCTTGTCAAAATTGATTAGGAGGTTAGGAGAATTAAAGAAGCATGTTAGGAGAATTAACGTAGCATGTTAGGAGAATTAACGTAGCATGTTAGGAGAATTAACGTCGCATGTTAGGAGAATTAACGTAGCATGTTAGGAGAATTAAAGAAGCATGTTAGGAGAATTAACGTAGCATGTTAGGAGAATTAAAGAAGCATGTTAGGAGAATTAACGTAGCATGTTAGGAGAATTAAAGAAGCATGTTAGGATAATTAACGTAGCATGTTAGGAGAATTAACGTAGCATGTTAGGAGAATTAATGAAGCATGTTAGGAGAATTAACGTAGCATGTTAGGAGAATTAACGTAGCATGTTAGGAGAATTAACGTAGCATGTTAGGAGAATTAAAGAAGCATGTTAGGAGAATTAACGTAGCATGTTAGGAGAATTAACGTAGCATGTTAGGAGAATTAACGTAGCATGTTAGGAGAATTAACGTAGCATGTTAGGAGAATTAACGTAGCATGTTAGGAGAATTAACGTAGCATGTTAGGAGAATTAACGTAGCATGTATGGAGAATTAACGTAGCATGTTAGGAGAATTAACGTAGCAGGTTAGGAGAATTAACGTAGCATGTTAGGAGAATTAACGTAGCAGGTTAGGAGAATTAACGTAGCATGTTAGGAGAATTAACGTAGCATGTTAGGAGAATTAACGTAGCATGTTAGGAGAATTAACGTAGCATGTTAGGAGAATTAACGTAGCAGGTTAGGAGAATTAACGTAGCAGGTTAGGAGAATTAACGTAGCATGTTAGGAGAATTAACGTAGCATGTTAGGAGAATTAACGTAGCATGTTAGGAGAATTAACGTAGCATGTTAGGAGAATTAACGTAGCAGGTTAGGAGAATTAACGTAGCAGGTTAGGAGAATTAACGTAGCATGTTAGGAGAATTAACGTAGCATGTTAGGAGAATTAACGTAGCATGTTAGGAGAATTAACGTAGCATGTTGGGAGAATTAACGTAGCATGTTAGGAGAATTAACGTAGCATGTTATTTTTTTATTTTTTTATTTCACCTTTATTTAACCAGGTAGGCTAGTTGAGAACACCTTTATTTAACCAGGTAGGCTAGTTGAGAACACCTTTATTTAACCAGGTAGGCTAGTTGAGAACACCTTTATTTAACCAGGTAGGCTAGTTGAGAACACCTTTATTTAACCAGGTAGGCTAGTTGAGAACACCTTTATTTAACCAGGTAGGCTAGTTGAGAACAAGTTCTCATTTGCAACTGCGACCTGGCCAAGATAAAGCATAGCAGTGTGAACAGACAACACAGAGTTACACATGGAGTAAACAATTAAAAAGTCAATAACACAGTAGAAAAAAGGGGGAGTCTATATACAATGTGTGCAAAAGGCATGAGGAGGTAGGCGAATAATTACAATTTTGCAGATTAACACTGGAGTGATAAATGATCAGATGGTCATGTACAGGTAGAGATATTGGTGTGCAAAAGAGCAGAAAAGTAAATAAATAAAAACAGTGTGGGGATGAGGTAGGTGAAAAAGGGTGGGCTATTTACCAATAGACTATGTACAGCTGCAGCGATCGGTTAGCTGCTCAGATAGCTGATGTTTGAAGTTGGTGAGGGAGATAAAAGTCTCCAACTTCAGCGATTTTTGCAATTCGTTCCAGTCACAGGCAGCAGAGTACTGGAACGAAAGGCGGCCAAATGAGGTGTTGGCTTTAGGGATGATCAGTGAGATACACCTGCTGGAGCGCGTGCTACGGATGGATGTTGCCATCGTGACCAGTGAACTGAGATAAGGTGGAGCTTTACCTAGCATGGACTTGTAGATGACTTGGAGCCAGTGGGTCTGGCGACGAATATGTAGCGAGGGCCAGCGGACTAGAGCGTACAAGTCGCAGTGGTGGGTGGTATAAGGTGCTTTAGTGACAAAACGGATGGCACAGTGATAAACTGCATCCAGTTTGCTGAGTAGAGTGTTGGAAGCAATTTTGTAGATGACATCGCCGAAGTCGAGGATCGGTAGAATAGTCAGTTTTACTAGGCTAAGCTTGGCGGCGTGAGTGAAGGAGGCTTTGTTGCGGAATAGAAAGCCGACTCTTGATTTGATTTTCGATTGGAGATGTTTGATATGAGTCTGGAAGGAGAGTTTGCAGTCTAGCCAGACACCTAGGTACTTATAGATGTCCACATATTCAAGGTCGGAACCATCCAGGGTGGTGATGCTAGTCGGGCATGCGGGTGCAGGCAGCGATCGGTTGAAAAGCATGCATTTGCTTTTACTAGCGTTTAAGAGCAGTTGGAGGCCACGGAAGGAGTGTTGTATGGCATTGAAGCTCGTTTGGAGGTTTGATAGCACAGTGTCCAATGACGGGCCGAAAGTATATAGAATGGTGTCGTCTGCGTAGAGGTGGATCAGGGAATCGCCCGCAGCAAGAGCAACATCATTGATATATAAAGAGAAAAGAGTCGGCCCGAGAATTGAACCCTGTGGCACCCCCATAGAGACTGCCAGAGGACCGGACAGCATGCCCTCCGATTTGACACACTGAACTCTGTCTGCAAAGTAATTGGTGAACCAGGCAAGGCAGTCATCCGAAAAACAGAGGCTACTGAGTCTGCCGATAAGAATATGGTGATTGACAGAGTCGAAAGCCTTGGCAAGGTCGATGAAGACGGCTGCACAGTACTGTCTTTTATCGATGACGGTTATGATATTGTTTAGTACCTTGAGTGTGGCTGAGGTGCACCCGTGACCGGCTCGGAAACCAAATTGCACAGCGGAGAAGGTACGGTGGGATTCGAGATGGTCAGTGACCTGTTTGTTGACTTGGCTTTCGAAGACCTTAGATAGGCAGGGCAGGATGGATATAGGTCTGTAACAGTTTGGGTCCAGGGTGTCTCCCCCTTTGAAGAGGGGGATGACTGCGGCAGTTAGGAGAATTAGGAGAATTAACGTAGCATGTTAGGAGAATTAACGTAGCATGTTAGGAGAATTAACGTAGCATGTTAGGAGAATTAACATAGCATGTTAGGAGAATTAACGTAGCATGTTAGGAGAATTAACGTAGCATGTTAGGAGAATTAACGTAGCATGTTAGGAGAATTAACGTAGCATGTTAGGAGAATTAACGTAGCATGCTTACACAGCAGGTTAGGAGAATTAGGTTAAGGTTAGAAAAAGGTTTGGAAAAAATACACACACAAAAAAATCTACTTTTGACATAAGCTGTATCCAAACTAGACATGACATCAACCTGTCTGCCACGACACAGCAGCCTTCTCTCCACTATAGAACTGGTCAGATCACTCAGAGCGCTGTCTCAGTTTATCTTCTCAGATCTCCCTGAGAAGGAAACCTCTAAACATTGCGGCATCTCCCTTCCCTTTCAAGATAGAAAGCACAGTAGCATTCATTGTTTTTCATCTCACCTCTCATTTTTTGAAAGCCGCTCCTGCTTTTATCACCTGATTTGTTGAGTGGAGACGCTTGAAAACAGTCAGGAGAGATTTAATATGCATCTAAGAGGGGAATATTAATGACAGGTATGGGATGATGGGGAGGGCACTGCCAGGCCATGCCCTCCCCACCATCATTGGCACGTTGCCCGTGGTGACGAGTGTGGGGTCACGGCAACGTAGTGGCCCGTAGGTGGTACAGAACCCCTCTGTCACTCACATGGTAAACGTCACTTACTCCTTGTCCCGTCATCAATCTGGTGGTCTAACAACCTCCAGCAGATGGAGACCCAGCAGGAGGACAGGAGGGCCGTGCCCTGGGCCACTACCCAACACAGAGAGGACTCTGTTGGGTTAAGAGGGGACACAACACAAGGATAGCCTGGTTCTCTCCCAGAGGGAAGACGGGGGGGCGTGCTCTGGGCTTCTCCAAAAACAGAGCATTCTGTTGGGCTAAGAGGAGTCACAACACTGGGGGAGACCAATGGCCCAGCCCGGATCTCTCACACAGAGCAGCCAGACACACCTCTGGATGAAGGCCTAATGTAGGGGAATATTGATGAGTACAGCACACAGAACAGTTATTTAATACATCTCTAAGGAGGACCGTTTGTATGGTGGAGTAGCATTTGAAATAGAATGGACATTCCTATGCATTTTCTATGGTGCAGGGTCACCACTGCCAACGATGAGGATCAATCTGAATTAGCATAGCTAGCACACATGCACTGCTTTTAAAGTGATAGGAACAGCCAGCAAAGACAGGCAATACGAACTACCAAGTTTAGTATTCTTTACCATTGACCGAACGCATCGAGTCATGGACAGGAATACGGCTTGCTGTAAATACATAGGACCTATAGTCAAAGTTAGACCCCTATATAATAAAGCAGAGATGTGAATGCAAACATCTGACCATATTGAAGCAATACATAAACCAAGGATAAACATGATCTGGGAGTGAATAAACTGGTGTGTGTGTGTGTCCAATCAAATCTATTCCAAAGACAGACTGACCACCTGCTGAGTAAAGAGGAAGACTGTTCTGTTCCGAAGCAACAACACACTCTTACAAGCTCTGTCTAACGTGTTGGGGAATTCAGACCGGCTCGGGATGCAGATAGGAGGATTCGGAGGCACACAGGAATAACAACAGACTACAGACTACAACTTTAACTAGGACAAGTTATGAGCATGCTCTCTGCGTAGCCACAGTTTCCAGTCTTTTACATTTCTGTTGTGATATTTCAGAAACTGTCGTCTGACTTGTGGGACTACACTCTGAGTATTCCAGTTTCTGCATCTACTAGGAGACTGCTCCCTGGGTATACAATCAAATTTTCAATCAAATTTTATTTATATAGCCCTTCGTACATCAGCTGATATCTCAAAGTGCTGTACAGAAACCCAGCCTAAAACCCCAAACAGCAAGCAATGCAGGTGTAGAAGCACGGTGGCTAGGAAAAACTCCCTAGAAAGGCCAAAACCTAGGAAGAAACCGAGAGAGGAACCAGGCTATGTGGGGTGGCCAGTCCTCTTCTGGCTGTGCCGGGTGGAGATTATAACAGAACATGGCCAAGATGTTCAAATGTTCATAAATGACCAGCATGGTCGAATAATAACAAGGCAGAACAGTTGACACTGGAGCAGCAGCACAGTCAGGTGGACTGGGGACAGCAAGGAGTCATCATGTCAGGTCGTCCTGGGGCACGGTCCTTGGGCTCAGGTCCTCCAAGAGAGAGAAAGAAAGAGAGAATTAGAGAGAGCATATGTGGGGTGGCCAGTCCTCTTCTGGCTGTGCCGGGTGGAGATTATAACAGAACATGGCCAAGATGTTCAAATGTTCATAAATGACCAGCATGGTCAAATAATAGTAAGGCAGAACAGTTGAAACTGGAGCAGCAGCATGGCCAGGTGGACTGGGGACAGCAAGGAGTCATCATGTCATGTAGTCCTGGGGCATGGTCCTAGGGCTCAGGTCAGTTGAAACTGGAGCAGCAGCATGGCCAGGTGGACTGGGGACAGCGAGGAGCCATCATGTCAGGTAGTCCTGGGGCATGGTCCTAGGGCTCAGGTCCTCCGAGAGAGAGAAAGAAAGAAGGAGAGAATTAGAGAATGCACACTTAGATTCACACAGGACACCGAATAGGACAGGAGAAGTACTCCAGATATAACAAACTGACCCTAGCCCCCCGACACAAACTACTGCAGCATAAATACTGGAGGCTGAGACAGGAGGGTTCAGGAGACACTGTGGCCCCATCCGAGGACACCCCCGGACAGGGCCAAACAGGAAGGATATAACCCCACCCACTTTGCCAAAGCACAGCCCCCACACCACTAGAGGGATATCTTCAACCACCAACTTACCATCCTGAGACAAGGCTGAGTATAGCCCACAAAGATCTCCGCCACGGCACAACCCAAGGGGGGGGCCAACCCAGACAGGATGACCACAGTGAATCAACCCACTCAGGTGATGCACCCCCTGCAGGGACGGCATGAGAGAGCCCCAGTAAGCCAGTGACTAGAGGCAGAGAATCCCAGTGGAAAGAGGGGAACTGGCCAGGCAGAGACAGCAAGGGCGGTTCGTTGCTCCAGAGCCTTTCCGTTCACCTTCCCACTCCTGGGCCAGACTACACTCAATCAGATGACCCACTGAAGAGATGAGTCTTCAGTAAAGACTTAAAGGTTGAGACCGAGTTTGCGTCTCTGACATGGGTAGGCAGACCGTTCCATAAAAATGGAGCTCTATAGGAGAAAGCCCTGCCTCCAGCTGTTTGCTTAGAAATTCTAGGGACAATTAGGAGGCCTGCGTCTTGTGACCGTAGCGTACGTGTAGGTATGTACGGCAGGACCAAATCAGAGAGATAGGTAGGAGCAAGCCCATGTAATGCTTTGTAGGTTAGCAGTAAAACCTTGAAATCAGCCCTTGCTTTGACAGGAAGCCAGTGTAGAGAGGCTAGCACTGGAGTAATATGATCAAATTTTTTTGTTCTAGTCAGGATTCTAGCAGCCGTATTTAGCACTAACTGAAGTAGCCGGAAAGTAGCCGGAAAGTAGAGCATTGCAGTAGTCTAACCTAGAAGTGACAAAAGCATGGATGAATTTTTCTGCATAATTTTTGGACAGAAAGTTTCTGATTTTTGCAATATTACGTAGATGGAAAAAAGCTGTCCTCGAAATGGTCTTGATATGTTCTTCAAAAGAGAGATCGGTAACACCGAGGTCCTTCACAGTTTTATATGAGACGACTGTACAACCATTAAGATTAATTGTGAGATTCAACAGAAGATCTCTTTGTTTCTTGGGACCTAGAACAAGCATCTCTGTTTTGTCCGAGTTTAATAGTAGAAAGTTTGCAGCCATCCACTTCCTTATGTCTGAAACACATGCTTCTAGCGAGGGCAATTTTGGGGCTTCACCATGTTTCATTGAAATGTACAGCTGTGTGTCATCCGCATAGCAGTGAAAGTTAACATTATGTTTTCGAATAACATCCCCAAGAGGTAAAATGTATAGTGAAAACAATAGTGGCCTAAAACAGAACCTTGAGGAACACCGAAATTTACAGTAGATTTGTCAGAGGACAAACCATTCACAGAGACAAACTGATATCTTTCCGACAGATAAGATCTAAACCAGGCCAGAACATGTCCGTGTAGACCAATTTGGGTTTCCAATCTCTCCAAAAGAATGTGGTGATCGATGGTATCAAAAGCAGCACTAAGGTCTAGGAGCACGAGGACAGATGCAGAGCCTCGGTCCGATGCCATTAAAATGTCATTTACCACCTTCACAAGTGCCGTCTCAGTGCTATGATGGGGTCTAAAACCAGACTGAAGCATTTCGTATACATTGTTTGTCTTCAGGAAGGCAGTGAGTTGCTGCGCAACAGCCTTTTCTAAAATTTTTGAGAGGAATGGAAGATTCGATATAGGCCGATAGTTTTTTTTTTTTACCAGTCTCTTCATCTACTAGGAGACTGCTCCCTGGGTATACCAGTCTCTTCATCTACTAGGAGACTGCTCCCTGGGTATACCAGTCTCTTCATCTATTAGGAGACTGCTCCCTGGGTACACCAGTCTCTTCGTCTACTAGGAGACTGCTCTCTGGGTATACCAGTCTCTTCATCTACTAGGAGACTCTCTGGGTACACCAGTCTCTTCGTCTACTAGGAGACTGCTCCCTGGGTATACCAGTCTCTTCGTCTACTAGGAGACCGCTCCCTGGGTATACCAGTCTTTTCGTTTACTAGGAGAACGATCTCTGGGTATACCAGTCTCTTCGTCTACTAGGAGACTGCTCTCTGGGTACACCAGTCTCTTCGTCTACTAGGAGACTGCTCTCTGGGTATACCAGTCTCTTCATCTACTAGGAGACTACTCTGGGTATACCAGTCTCTTCATCTACTAGGAGACTGCTCTCTGGGTATACCAGTCTTTTCGTTTACTAGGAGAACGCTCACTGGGTATACCAGTCTCTTCATCTACTAGGAGACTGCTCCCTGGGTATACCAGTCTCTTCATCTACTAGGAGACTGCTCTCTGGGTATACCAGTCTCTTCATCTACTAGAGACTGCACTCTGGGTATACCAGTCTCTTCGTCTACTAGGAGACTGCTCTCTGGGTACACCAGTCTCTTCGTCTACTAGGAGACTGCTCTCTGTGTATACCAGTCTCTTCATCTACTAGGAGACTACTCTGGGTAAACCCTCTCCATCTACTAGGAGACTGCTCTCTGGGTATACCAGTCTCTTCATCTACTAGGAGACTGCTCTCTGGGTATACCAGTCTCTTCATCTATTAGGAGACTGCTCCCTGGGTACACCAGTCTCTTCGTCTACTAGGAGACTGCTCTCTGGGTATACCAGTCTCTTCATCTACTAGGAGACTACTCTGGGTATACCAGTCTCTTCATCTACTAGGAGACTGCTCCCTGGGTATACCAGTCTCTTCATCTACTAGGAGACTGCTCCCTGGGTATACCAGTCTCTTCGTCTACTAGGAGACTCCTCTCTGGGTACACCAGTCTCTTCGTCTACTAGGAGACTGCTCCCTGGGTATACCAGTCTCTTCGTCTACTAGGAGACCGCTCCCTGGGTATACCAGTCTTTTCGTTTACTAGGAGAACGATCTCTGGGTATACCAGTCTCTTCGTCTACTAGGAGACTGCTCTCTGGGTACACCAGTCTCTTCGTCTACTAGGAGACTGCTCTCTGGGTATACCAGTCTCTTCATCTACTAGGAGACTACTCTGGGTATACCAGTCTCTTCATCTACTAGGAGACTGCTCTCTGGGTATACCAGTCTTTTCGTTTACTAGGAGAACGATCTCTGGGTATACCAGTCTCTTCGTCTACTAGGAGACTGCTCTCTGGGTACACCAGTCTCTTCGTCTACTAGGAGACTGCTCTCTGGGTATACCAGTCTCTTCATCTACTAGGAAACTACTCTGGGTATACCAGTCTCTTCGTCTACTAGGAGACTGCTCTCTGGGTACACCAGTCTCTTCGTCTACTAGGAGACTGCTCTCTGTGTATACCAGTCTCTTCATCTACTAGGAGACTACTCTGGGTAAACCCTCTCCATCTACTAGGAGACTGCTCTCTGGGTATACCAGTCTCTTCATCTACTAGGAGACTGCTCTCTGGGTATACCAGTCTCTTCATCTACTAGGATACTGCTCTCTGGGTATACCAGTCTATTCATCTACTAGGAGACTGCTCTCTGGGTATACCAGTCTCTTCATCTACTAGGAGACTACTCTGGGTATACCAGTCTCTTCATCTACTAGGAGACTGCTCTCTGGGTATTACCAGTCTCTTCGTCTACTAGGAGACTGCTCCCTGGGTATACCAGTCTCTTTGTCTACTAGGAGACTGCTCTCTGGGTATACCAGTCTTTTCGTTTACTAGGAGAACGCTCACTGGGTATACCAGTCTCTTCATCTACTAGGAGACTGCTCCCTGGGTATACCAGTCTCTTCATCTACTAGGAGACTGCTCTCTGGGTACACCAGTCTCTTTGTCTATTAGGAGACTGCTCCCTGGGTATACCAGTCTCTTCATCTATTAGGAGACTGCTCCCTGGGTATACCAGTCTCTTCATCTACTAGGAGACTGCTCTCTGGGTATACCAGTCTCTTCGTCTACTAGGAGACTGCTCTCTGGGTATTACCAGTCTCTTCGTCTACTAGGAGACTGCTCCCTGGGTATACCAGTCTCTTTGTCTACTAGGAGACTGCTCCCTGGGTATACCAGTCTCTTTGTCTACTAGGAGACTGCTCCCTGGGTATACCAGTCTCTTCGTCTGCTAGGAGTTGAGATACTTAAGAAGCAAAAGGAAATGTATTTCCTACTTTATACATTTACTTCAGATTTACAAATAATTTAGGATTTTTTTCTTAGATTTCACTGTAATGTGGTAAATCAAGTTAAAAAGTAAGATTTTAAAATGAACAGAAATGTGATAAAACATCTGATAATATAAGCACTGCCATTTGAACCATAGGTCTCATATAGCACAAATCAACAACCCAGGACTTCCCCAACTCGGTCCTGGGGCACTTTCTGGTTTTGCACAGCTTATTCAAAACCATCAATCTTTAATGATTAGTTGATCAATTGAATCAGCTGTGTAGTGCTAGGGCAGAAACCGAAAGGTGCACCCCTTCAGTTCCCGAGGACCCGAGATGGGGAAACAGCAGGAGTGAGAGTCTGCTGGGGTGTTATGCGACTGTATTAAATATCTTGCTGAGTTTTTCCTCACGCAGTCGTGGCTCACTTTGAACAAGAACACAAGCAAACTTCTCAACAAGGCAGACCTTTATTTGTAAAAAAAAAACAAAAAAAAAAACAGTACAATACCTCATCCTTACAAATACGCCTAAGAAAAAAAACAGTACAATACCTCATCCTTACAAATACGCCTAAGAAAAACAACAACATTCAACTGAAAAAATAAGCATTGTAAGAACAGGGGACATGACATTTAAATGGTCGTCATTGAAGAGAAACATCTGTACATGTTGATTAACACACTGTAGGTTGACAGTGGTCTTCAGATTCATCATCACCATACAAGTCCACACGATTAGCACAAACAAATCCAAAACAAAAGTATCGTTTTGTTAATACATCTAGAAAATATTGAGAAAGTTAAAATGTTAAAAGTCAGGACACTGTTTTTAAACTTAAAAAAATGAAATAAAATCTGTTACTTTGTTTGCTAATCCTACTAACACATTTTAAACCCGTTGACTATTCCCACAAAGTCCACATCCATTACGACGTGAACAAGAAAATCCAAAATGAATAACCAACAAAGACAATTGGTTTTTACGAACTAAACCCTCTATGCAATGTTAGAATAATTATCTTGATTCAAATCGCACCATTTTATGCAAAAAAAATAATAAACAAAATTCACCAAGGCGAAAGATCAAGTCCTTTATATTCTAAGCAAAAGAAAAGCATTGTTTTTCATCATTTTAATGTTATTGTACAAGACAGACACTAATGGTTACTGTACAATGCATGTATACATAGAACAAATGTAGATTCTATGCCCATTCTAATAATTTTGATTCTATACAATGTATATCTGAACACTTCAGTCAGACACCAGACCACCTCTCTACTCTACACTCGGCCTACAGCACTCTGCTACTGCCTTTTCTTACTGTAGCAGTCCTCGGACATAAATCACAGATAATCTGAACGTTAGCGTGAATGTAGAAAGATGACTAAACTCTTAACTCCTTTTTTGTCATCTCTAGATTATAAACATGCATCCTAGACAAGAGAAACTACGCCACCCGGTTCAGAGACATTCTGAGATATTCAGGGTTTTTTTTTTGGTCAAAGTTATTGTGTTGTACATGTACACAAACCTGATGTAGTTCCAAGCGTGTAGCTTCAGGCGATGACAGCGTGGACATCTTTATGATGCGGCCCCCCACCCCATTTCACTACCTGTATACCCTGAAGGCCACCTCATATCCCAACAGTTACCTGACAGACAGCGACTACCTGTCCGTGGATTATAGACTGATACAAAACGGCAGCTGATTCCCTTTATATAATGACCAGGGTTATAAGTAGTGGACTATATAGGGCCTCCAAGCTAGTCCCACTTTTCATCGGTCCAGTCTAAAAAAGGGGATTGATTTAGACCTGGGACACCAAGACGTGTGCAATTAGTTACCAGGTAGAATAGAAAAGCAGCAGGCTCCTCGTAGGGGTCAGAGTTTATTAACCCTGCTATAGGGAACAATGTGTCATAACCTGTAGTCATCTCTAATCCGTTATAGTGGACCGGAAATAACAGGTGCGAACTGGCGTACGTGAGCACGTCTGTCTGTCTGCAGAGTCACGGTGACATATTGACATCTTTGTGCAACATTCTACTCCTTCCAGCAGCTCTGGAAGAAGTAGGATGAAGATGCCTAAATGGTTAAGGTGAAGACACAGGGGAAGGTAAGCTGATCCCAGATCTGTGCCTATGGGACAACTTTACATTTAACCAGTAAGGTAGAGGTTGGAAGCTGCCTGGGAGAATCCAGTAGAAGGGCAACATCGCCCTCTTGTGAAGATAGTTGCAACTACGCCCTGCATGTCAACTGACAATGTCCCTAGTCGAGAGAGCGCTGTCTGTCTAGTCGCCTGTGCGTCCGCCCTGTCTGTCTATGTGTCTGTCTGCAGCACTGTGGGCATTCCGTGGCAAAGGACAGAGGACAAGTAGGTCTTAGAACATCCACTGTAGCGGTCAGGGGTCGGGGAGGCTGGATTGGTGCGTCTGTCTGGCCTCTCCTACCTGCTGAGACGAAGCTTGATAGAGTTCTTCACCACTGGAATGGGGTTGGCTGGCAAGAGAGGCACGTCAGACAGATCCGTACTCACCATTCTCTGAGGAGAGAGAATATTAAGTTGTTGTTTGGCTGCAAAATTCACAATATCAACAGACCAAAGTGGAGAAAATTACCTGTAGCCTACCTAGAATTATATATATACACACATATAAATGAGAGAGAGAGAGAGAGAGAGAGATGCTCTTTTGTGAGTGTAATATTTACTGTTCATTTCTAATGGTTTATTTTCCTTTTGTTTTTGTCTATTTCACTTGCTTTGCCAATGTAAAACAATTTGTCTCCCATGCCAATAAAGCTTTTGAATAGAATTGAGCGAGAGAGAGAGATGAGAGACACAAAAGGAGAGCTGATACCGTAATGTTTGCCTCCATCTTCACTTCCCCTTCAGAAGCCGCCATCTCCTCAGATATACTGTCCTCATTCACCTGGCAACACAAGGGCCCACAGAACAGTTTATCACAACTGTCATTAACCTGGCAACACAAGGTCCCACAGAACAGTTTATCACAACTATCATTGACCTGGCAACACAAGGGCCCACAGAACAGTTTATCACAACTATCATTGACCTGGCAACACAAGGGCCCACAGAACAGTTTATCACAACTATCATTGACCTGGCAACACAAGGGCCCACAGAACAGTTTATCACAACTATCATTGACCTGGCAACACAAGGGCCCACAGAACAGTTTATCACAACTATCATTGACCTGGCAACACAAGGGCCCACAGAACAGTTTATCACAACTATCATTGACCTGGCAACACAAGGGCCCACAGAACAGTTTATCACAACTATCATTGACCTGGCAACACAAGGGCCCACAGAACAGTTTATCACAACTATCATTCACCTGGCAACACAAGGGCCCACAGAACAGTTTATCACAAGTACTAAGCCGGGGCAGTATACCGTATACCAAGGTATTTGGAAAAAGCCACAAGATGGTTTTTCAACACCATCCAAACTATTTATTTGAAGTTTTTCAATAAATGTGAATATCTGTAGTCAACTTCTGCAATACAATAGGAGACGCAGAGACATAAAAATGGTATCCATACATGAAATTGGGCCATGACGATAAGCTTGTTGTGTACCTCTGCCTCCACAGAGGTGCCCCCCTCTCCCTCTCCAACGCTAGCTGCACCACTATCCTCTGTCTTTGTCTCTGGGACTATGGAGGGGTCCTTAGGGCTCTTCTCCTCCAGCACCTCCTGGTTAGGGGTCCTGTGGGCCACTGGGAGACCTATGGTGGGGGGAGGAGAGGGGGTCCTGTGGGCCACTGGGGGACCTATGATGGGGGGAGGAGAGGGGGTTTGGGGGCCGCAGGGGGACCCATGGTGGGGGGAGGTGAGGTGGTCTGGCTGCTGGGGACGGAGTCTCCTGAGGTCTGTCTCTCAGTGGCTGACTCCTACAGGAAACAGAGGAGAACATTATCAAACAGGATCAATAACTGGAGTCTACTGTCCCAAAATGGCAGCAACAAACACCTGCAACAACAACAATCTCGTACATGGTGTGTACATTCTGTAAACTCCTGGCTGCACAATGGCAATTAATATTGAATAGAATACCTCAGAGTCTGATTTTAACCTCTTCCTCTCTTCTTGCATTGGGGAACCAGGTCTCTTCACAGCTGGCGGACTCATAGTGGAAGCTTGGATCTCTGGTTGGCTGGCTGCTGCCGCGATGGGACTGGGAGGGGGACCTAGCGGGCCACTCTTCACTGGGGTCGACGTGGGCACTGCGGCTGACAAGGCTGTGGGGGAGGGCACTGACATGCTGTTGTCACTGTCCAGCGATAGGTCCAGACTACTGTCATTCATCTGACGAAGCCCCTCTGTAGAGTGCTGGAGGACAGAACAAAATGACACGGGTAACAGGAAGCAGTCAGTCAGCGAAATTAGAGACAGAATATCTGTTCCACTTCTAGAGTTAAAAACACCAGCTGAAGATGCATATCTGAATGGTCAATAACATACGTAGGTTGATCAGAGGTGGAGGATAAGGAAATGGGAGTCTGTCGTACCTTCCTGCGTTTGGGCATGACCAGGCTGGGCAGTAGCTGATGCAGTTGTCTCTTCTTCACATGCATGGCCTGGATCTTCATGTCTGCCTCAAACATCTTACTGCTGATCGCCTGGCGATACACTGCAGGAATCATTTAAAAAATAACTAGGATTATGGTCCTTGTTATAGAACATTAGCATCAGTTTGTGTCAAATAATAGATACAAATACAGAACAGGACAATAATCCAAATCTGGAACGTTTCTAATTCTACATCCCAGGGTGTTCCCATGGCGTTCCCATGGCGATCGACTGTTTGAGTGAGGTGATCATACCCGTGTCAGTAAAGGACTGGATGTCAATGGTCAGGTCAACGTTGAGGTTCTCTGATGTCTCCATCTTCTTAAAGATAACCCCTATCACCCACATGGTGCTGACCTCCTCTCTGAGACAGACAAGAGACACAGAGAGAGAGAGAGAGACACAGAGAGAGAGAGAGACACAGAGAGAGAGAGAGACACAGAGAGAGAGAGAGACACAGAGAGAGAGAGAGACACAGAGAGAGAGAGAGACACAGAGAGAGAGAGAGACACAGAGAGAGAGAGAGACACAGAGAGAGAGAGAGACACAGAGATACAGAGACAGAGAGACACAGGAATACAGAGACACAGAGAGACACAGGGATAGAGACACAGAAAGAGAGACACAGAGAGAGAGACACACAGGGATACAGAGACACAGAAAGAGAGACACAGAGAGAGAGACACAGGGATACAGAGACACAGAGAGAGAGTGGCACAGAAAGAGAGAGACACAGGGATACAGAGACACAGAGAGAGAGACAGAGACACACAGAGTTATAAAAGAAAGAGACCTTGTCCGTGGTCAAGTAAGAGTTTGTTAAAATCTTGTATAAATAAATGAAATCAATCAAATGTCCCAGCTCAATAACAAACTCACTTCTCCCTGCTTTCCTTGGGTCCAGGGAATGACTGGGGGTTGACATGGGCCAACGTTATGAACTCATTCTTCTCCAGGTTTCCCACAAGGATCCTGATCTTAGACTCAACTAGACCAACCCTGCAGGGACAGAGAAAACAGTACTTTTAGCAATCTATTCCCCAACAGTAGTCTGATAAAAGACCCATCTTTTGGCTTTAGAAGCAACATTGAAACAGATGAAATGCAATACATGTTACACACCAGGTCTCCACCCCTCATCATCTAATGCTCATCAAGGTTTTTCCAGTTTTTATTTGTTTTTGTCAATACTCACCATTCCAGGTGCTGCTTCTCGGTGGGGGCGCTTGCTAGCAACACAATATAATGCCTTGGAACATAAGAGACAGAACAATACCATTACACCCTAAAAGACAGAGGCCAGGCAACGAACCCAGGCTAGGAGAGAGGCACTGAGAGGCCCGGATCAGATCGTCACCGCTCTCACAGCATGTCATGGAAATATATATATATTTTTTAAATAAAACACACTTCTCTCAAACTGCTACAAACTACAGGACAAATACCAAACTGTGTTTTAAGGCAATAAATGATAGACACACAAACGTCAATAGTCTACGTGATACTGTCTTACAGCAACACGTCACAGTATCAGCTACAACTGCTCCACAGCACATCAAACTAGTCAGATAAAACCAATAGAACTTACACAATCATTTACTCTCCAAATCATCATGTCAGAGAACGAACCTGATTCAGTCTAGAAAACATATCTTCCACAATATTAAAAAGTATCTTGATAGTCACTATTATACTAAAACTGAGCAAAACTAGTAGTCTGTCTGTGTACAATCTCTCTACCGTTACCACGGTAGCCCCATAAAGTTCTCTCTACGCAGTTACCACGGTAGCCCCATAAAGTTCTCTACGCAGTTACCACGGTAGCCCCATAAAGTTCTCTCTACGCAGTTACCACGGTAGCCCCATAAAGTTCTCTACGCAGTTACCACGGCAGCACCATAAAGATCTCTATGCAGTTACCACGGTAGCACCATAAAGTTCTCTATGCAGTTACCACGGTAGCCCCATAAAGTTCTCTATGCAGTTACCACGGTAGCACCATAAAGTTCTCTATGCAGTTACCACGGTAGCCCCATAAAGTTCTCTATGCAGTTCTCTATGCAGTTACCACGGTAGCCCCATAAAGTTCTCTACAGTTACCACGGTAGCCCCATAAAGTTCTCTATGCAGTTACCACGGTAGCAAAATAAAGTTCTCTATGCAGTTACCACAGTAGCACCATAAAGTTCTCTCTATGCAGTTACCACGGTAGCACCATAAAGTTCTCTACAGTTACCACGGTAGCCCCATAAAGTTCTCTATGCAGTTACCACGGTAGCACCATGAAGTTCTCTATGCAGTTACCACGGTAGCACCATGAAGTTCTCTATGCAGTTACCACGGTAGCACCATAAAGTTCTCTATGCAGTTACCACGGTAGCACCATAAAGTTCTCTCTACGCAGTTACCAGGGTGGCACCATAAAGTTCTCTATGCAGTTACCACGGTAGCACCATAAAGTTCTCTATGCAGTTACCACGGTAGCCCCATAAAGTTCTCTATGCAGTTACCACGGTAGCCCCATAAAGTTCTCTATGCAGTTACCACGGTAGCACCATAAAGTTCTCTATGCAGTTACCACGGTAGCACCATAAAGTTCTCTATGCAGTTACCACGGTAGCACCATAAAGTTCTCTATGCAGTTACCACGGTAGCACCATAAAGTTCTCTATGCAGTTACCACGGTAGCACCATAAAGTTCTCTATGCAGTTACCACGGTAGCACCATAAAGTTCTCTATGCAGTTACCACGGTAGCCCCATAAAGTTCTCTATGCAGTTACCACGGTAGCACCATAAAGTTCTCTATGCTCTGTGTGGAACAGCTCTTCCTTGAATCTTGTTCAAAACCACCTCACTGTTCGTCCAATCACAGGAGCTTGTACTCTGATTATTTCCCATGAGGTTACAATATTATAATGGTTTTAAAATGACAAGTAGATGATAACTGGATGGATAGTTTTTCATTTTCAGGCCACATTGAAAATAAAAAAAGGTCTGAGGCCGGGATAAAAATGACAGATGTATTTAAACAACAGTACAGAGAAACCAGTTGCAGTAAATCAGCAGGACGCCACCCAAGCCAGCAGGATGGTCTGATTCTGAAATCTATTAATCAAGCCTGATGTGTAAGAGTCTAACCTGGATGACAATCAAAGTGGAATTACTCCTCTAATGCTCCTGTCCAATCCACAGGCTGGATGTATTTATTCACTTAAAATGATCATCCATTTTTTCAGGCTCTCCAGTGCTATAAAAGGCCATCCAGAATGTCCTGTTGTATTGTCTCCTTTTCTCAGCCAGCAACCCAGAGGAATAGGAGTTGTATTTAAGGCAGGGTGTGCTGTCAACAACCCAGAGGAATAGGAGTTGTATTTAAGGCAGGGTGTGCTGTCAACAACCCAGGAGTTGTATTTAAGGCAGGGTGTGCTGTCAACAACCCAGAGGAATAGGAGTTGTATTTAAGGCAGGGTGTGCTGTCAACAACCCAGGAGTTGTATTTAAGGCAGGGTGTGCTGTCAACAACCCAGAGGAGGAGTTGTATTTAAGGCAGGGTGTGCTGTCAACAACCCAGAGGAATGTGTTTAAGGCAGGGTGTGCTGTCAACAACCCAGGAGTTGTATTTAAGGCAGGGTGTGCTGTCAACAACCCAGAGGAATAGGAGTTGTATTTAAGGCAGGGTGTGCTGTCAACAACCCAGAGGAATAGGAGTTGTATTTAAGGCAGGGTGTGCTGTCAACAACCCAGAGGAATATGAGTTGTGTTTAAGGCAGGGTGTGCTGTCAACAACCCAGAGGAATAGGAGTTGTATTTAAGGCAGGGTGTGCTGTCAACAACCCAGAGGAATAGGAGTTGTATTTAAGGCAGGGTGTGCTGTCAACAACCCAGGGGAGGAGTTGTGTTTAAGGCAGGGGTGCTGTCAACAACCCAGAGGAATATGAGTTGTGTTTCAACAACCCAGAGGAATAGGAGTTGTATTTAAGGCAGGGTGTGCTTCAACAACCCAGAGGAATAGGAGTGTATTTAAGGCAGGGTGTGCTGTCAACCCAGGGGAGGAGTTGTATTTAAGGCAGGGTGTGGGAGGAGTTGTGTTTAAGGCAGGGTGTGCTGTCAACAACCCAGGGGAGGAGTTGTGTTTAAGGCAGGGTGTGCTGTCAACAACCCAGGAGTTGTATTTAAGGCAGGGTGTGCTGTCAACAACCCAGAGGAATAGGAGTTGTATTTAAGGCAGGGTGTGCTGTCAACAACCCAGAGGAATAGGAGTTGTATTTAAGGCAGGGTGTGCTGTCAACAACCCAGGGGAGGAGTTGTATTTAAGGCAGGGTGTGCTGTCAACAACCCAGGAGTTGTGTTTAAGGCAGGGTGTGCTGTCAACAACCCAGGGGAGGAGTTCAACAACCCAGGAGTTGGTTTAAGGCAGTCAACAGCAGGGGAGGAGTTGTATTTAAGGCAGGGTGTGCTGTCAACAACCCAGGAGTTGTATTTAAGGCAGGGTGTGCTGTCAACAACCCAGAGGAATAGGAGTTGTATTTAAGGCAGGGTGTGCTGTCAACAACCCAGGGGAGGAGTTGTATTTAAGGCAGGGTGTGCTGTCAACAACCCAGGAGTTGTGTTTAAGGCAGGGTGTGCTGTCAACAACCCAGGGAGGAGTTGTATTTAAGGCAGGGTGTGCTGTCAACAACCCAGGAGTTGTATTTAAGGCAGGGTGTGCTGTCAACAACCCAGAGGAATAGGAGTTGTATTTAAGGCAGGGTGTGCTGTCAACAACCCAGAGGGAGGAGTTGTGTTTAAGGCAGGGTGTGCTGTCAACAACCCAGGGGAGGAGTTGTATTTAAGGCAGGGTGTGCTGTCAACAACCCAGAGGAGGAGTTGTATTTAAGGCAGGGTGTGCTGTCAACAACCCAGGAGTTGTATTTAAGGCAGGGTGTGCTGTCAACAACCCAGAGGAATAGGAGTTGTATTTAAGGCAGGGTGTGCTGTCAACAACCCAGGGGAGGAGGAGTTGTGTTTAAGGCAGGGTGTGCTGTCAACAACCCAGAGGTGGTGTGCTTAGCCAGGGTGTGCTGTAGGCAATATAATCAACATTTTTCTGGCCAAGAAAGGGTGGACGGATCAAACGGATTTGCCAGAAGACTTTGAGGGTATTTCACATCAAATGGAGCACTCCAGTAATGGACCACTTTGGTAAATGAAGGAGAGGATTGGATCACTAAACTTTCTATAGAACAATTAAGACAAAGGTGAGGGGATTGGACAGCAAAAAGGCTCTGCATTGTGAAAATAGGTCTACACGTTGATTGGGTAGCAAAACGCTCTGCATTGTGAAAATAGGTCTACACGTTGATTGGGTAACAAAACGCTCTGCATTGTGAAAATATGTCTACACGTTGATTGGGCAACAAAACGCTCTGCATTGTGAAAATATGTCTACACGTTGATTGGGCAGCAAAACGCTCTGCATTGTGAAAATAGGTCTACACGTTGATTGGGCAACAAAACGCTCTGCATTGTGAAAATAGGTCTACACGTTGATTGGGCAACAAAACGCTCTGCATTGTGAAAATATGTCTACACGTTGATTGGGCAACAAAACAAAACGCTCTGCATTGTGAAAATATGTCTACACGTTGATTGGGTAACAAAACAAAACGCTCTGCATTGTGAAAATAGGTCTACACGTTGATTGGGCAGCAAAACGCTCTGCATTGTGAAAATAGGTCTACACGTTGATTGGGCAGCAAAACGCTCTGCATTGTGAAAATAGGTCTACACGTTGATTGGGCAGCAAAACGCTCTGCATTGTGAAAATAGGTCTACACGTTGATTGGGCAGCAAAACGCTCTGCATTGTGAAAATAGGTCTACACGTTGATTGGGCAACAAAACAAAACGCTCTGCATTGTGAAAATAGGTCTACACGTTGATTGGGCAGCAAAACGCTCTGCATTGTGAAAATAGGTCTACACGTTGATTGGGCAGCAAAACGCTCTGCATTGTGAAAATAGGTCTACACGTTGATTGGGCAACAAAACGCTCTGCATTGTGAAAATATGTCTACACGTTGATTGGGCAACAAAACAAAACGCTCTGCATTGTGAAAATATGTCTACACGTTGATTGGGTAACAAAACAAAACGCTCTGCATTGTGAAAATAGGTCTACATGTTGATTGGGCAGCAAAACGCTCTGCATTTGAAAATTGGGTTGATTGGGCAGCAAAACGCTCTGCATTGTGAAAATAGGTCTACACGTTGATTGGGCAACAAAACGCTCTGCATTGTGAAAATAGGTCTACACGTTGATTGGGCAGCAAAACGCTCTGCATTGTGAAAATAGGTCTACACGTTGATTGGGCAGCAAAACGCTCTGCATTGTGAAAATAGGTCTACACGTTGATTGGGGCTGCAAAAGGAACAATGCCTCCCTTCCAATGACAGTGCTTCTTGGGTAACAGAACTGTGGCCACTGTCCTCTCATCATGCTCTTGCATACCACTGATAAACCAATTAAAAACGTATCTATATCTAAAACCTATCTAGCTATGTAGAAAGTGTTCTTAACTGACACTTGCCTAGTTAAATAAAGCTGAAATGTAAAAATAAAAATAAATGTAAATACATTTCTCTACACACAGATTTCAACACAACATTTCTCTATACACAGATTTGAGCAGAACTGCTAAGTTGACAATGGAATCCAGGATGTGAGTTAGTGATCTGGATTCATGTATAGAATTAAACTGAAAGAATGACGCTTTCATTTTTTGGTGTTCTTCACATGGCTACTGGCTAATGCTACTGCAACAATTTACAGATTTATCATGATAAAAAAATAAATAAATAAAAAACATGTCTACAAAATCAAGACTAACAAGAAATACATTGTGCAAATTGTGAACTAAAGCATTTTATTTGGGATTTGATAGGACAATATAACAAGACAAGGAAAACCAGGAGATGGTTTAATATAGGAAACTGTACAACTGAAGTACCTACCTTTTAGTAAAATATACAAACATCAAATATTGAGTTGTGCTTACATTAGAGGCACAGTCTATACTAAATATTACTGAGACACTGGGCTTCAGGCCCTGCACAAAGTTAACATAGTATTTGTGTTTATGATAATTGTTTTGTGAATCAAAGAGGATGCTTAGGTAAGAAGAAAGATTATTTTGAGTCTTGTATGAAAGCCTGAAGTGTATATTTAATAATTACAAGTAAGTCAAACTGAAGGAGTGGATTACATATACAATTGAATATAAAAAGACGAAAAGGAGAGCTTCACATTTACTGAAAAGTACGTTGGTATATTTAGAAAATAGAAATCTTTATTGAAATAGTTGGTTTGTCTCACCATGTGTGTCCCACAGGATAAGCTGCTTAATACATACTTGTATTTCTGAAAGAAGTTTGGTGCTTCAAATAGTTTGGACCACTCTGCTTTATTCTGCAAAATGTCATCTGTGATGGACAGACCTGTGGGAAGAAGGAAACCTTGTTTACCAACAGGGAGAAGGAGGAAGGAAACCTTGTTTACCAACAGGGAGAAGGAGGAAGGAAACCTTGTTTACCAACAGGGAGAAGGAGGAAGGAAACCTTGTTTACCAACAGGGAGAAGGAGGAAGGAAACCTTGTTTACCAACAGGGAGAAGGAGGAAGGAAACCTTGTTTACCAACAGGGAGAAGGAGGAAGGAAACATTGTTTACCAACAGGGAGAAGGAGGAAGGAAACCTTGTTTACCAACAGGGAGAAGGAAGAAGGAAACCTTGTTTACCAACAGGGAGAAGGAAGGAAACCTTGTTTACCAACAGGGAGAAGGAGGAAGGAAACATTGTTTACCAACAGGGAGAAGGAGGAAGGAAACATTGTTTACCAACAGGGAGAAGGAGGAAGGAAACATTGTTTACCAACAGGGAGAAGGAGGAAGGACGGGTGGCATCCATAAGTCTAAATATTCCTGTTACATTGCACAACCTTCAATGTTATGTCATAATTACGTAAAATTCTGGCAAATTAGGCGACCCAAACTGTTGCCCTGACTCTGCATGCAAGAGAAGTGACACAATTTCACCTGGTTAATATTGCCTGCTAACCTGGATTTCTTTTAGCTAAATATGCAGGTTTAAAAATATATATTTCTGTGTATTGATTTTAAGAAAGGCATTGATGTTTATGGTTAGATAGATACACGTTGGAGCAACGACAGTCCTTTTTCACGAATACGCACCGCATCGATTATATGCAACGCTTGACATGCTAGATAAACTAGTAATATCATCAACCATGCGATGTTAACTAGTGATTATGATTGATTGATTGTTTTTTATAAGATAAGTTTAATGCTAGCTAGCAACTTACCTTGGCTTACTGCATTCGTGTAACAGGCAGGCTCCTCGTGGAAGTGTAATGTAATCAGTTGGTTAGAGCGTTGGACTAGTTAACCGTAAGGTTGCAAGAGTGAATCCACGAGCTGACAAGGTACAAAATCTGTCATTCTGCCCCTGAACAGGCAGTTAACCCACCGTTCGTAGACTGTCATTGAAAATAAGAATGTGTTCTTAACCGACTTGCCTGGTTAAATAAAGGTTAAATTAAAAATATATAAAAAGGAACCCCTTCAAAAAAATAACTAAAAAAGGCCAGACTAGATGGAATTGACTTGATATGCAAAACTTACATTTGATGAAACTTCCCTTTGACATCAATGTATAATTTATGTGAATGTTTGAGTAAGTTTCTCACTCAAGTCTCTGAAGTTAGGACACTGATATGAGGAGTTTTGTATAAAAAGAGCACAGAGGGGCCTGTGGATGCAACAGTTTGTGTATAAAAGTTAGAAATCGAGACGGCCAACGGACCCTGTTTGAACTCGTCCACCATGACAGCCCGTGTGGAGACGGAGACGTTGTAGGTGGAGTTCTGCTGGGGGTAGGCTGGTGTGATGATGGGCATCAGGTGGTACCGGTCACTGGGGGTCACCTGGAACAACACAGTAACACATTCTCAGAGTTATATCCTACATGGTAATATAGGGCTTCTAGCAGGGTTGGAGTCAATTTCATTTCAATTCAGTCATATCTTACATGGGAATATAGGGCCTCTAGCAGGGTTGGAGTCAATTTCATTTCAATTCAGTCATATCTTAAATGGGAATATAGGGCCTCTAGCAGGGTTGGAGTCAATTTCATTTCAATTCAGTCAGTTGTATGATATATTAAGCCTCAAATGCAGTTGAATCAAATTGTTTGTAGTGGAACAGATGAAATAAGTAACTGACTCGGGGGTTGAGATCACAGGTAAAACCCCTGGCCCTAGACTTTAAATGGTTGATACAAGTGGGATGTGTCTGTGTCTTGGAGGAACGGGTGTTTATAACCGCTTTTTAAAAAATACATAAATACAAATATTTAGATTTATTTAAAAAATTAAAAACTCACTTTAGTTGGCAGCTCAGCTAGTAAAATGCTCTAGGCAGTTAAGTTTATGACAGTCCTTGATCTATTAGTGTTGCTCAGGAAAGGACTTGTATCAGCATGACCAACATTACCCTGGGGTCCCAGACTGGCAGGTTCAGGTTGCAGTCCTCTGGCTGCTTCAGGAGAACAGGGTTGGGCCATTCCCTGCAACACAACACAAGTTCAGTGTGATGATACAGACCAAGTATAGCATCAGTCAGCCAATCCTTTGCACTAGCCATCTTGTTTCGCTATGTTCCTTAGAAATACAGGAGTAATTAAGGCTGCCAAAAGCACCAAGGACTGAGAAAATGTGATGACAATCAGGGTTTCTCTGGATCAAAAAGGGCAGAGGGGCATGGCAACAAGGACCGTCGGCACAGCTACATTTTAGAGGCCTCCATCTTGGCACTGTAGAGATATTGCATTCTTAAGCCAATTGCCCCAATTCTATAAATATCTCTATAGAGCAAAGTTGTATTTTTTGTATTTTTTTAAAGCTAATTTTCTGCAATTCTACACATTTTGCCATGGAGCCGAGTGAAAATGTTGCAGTTTTAAAAGATGTTTCCTGCATTTCTGTGCATTTTGCCATGCATAATGCTGTGTTCTTTTGCTCAAACATAACAAAATGAACACAGCTAAATTCATTGTTTTTGGAATTTTCAATTCTCCGACTGTCTTGCTTTTATTTTGGTGATTGTTAGTTCTGAAAGACTAGATGATATTTAAAAAAAATATATAGAATGTAGAAAAGATAACCTGTGGTTTTAGTCGACCCCAAAAATCAATTTAGGCAGTCCCCTAAGGACTAGAATGGCAGAACAATCCCTGACCATAATATAGAAAGGGTGTCTATTAAATCCCGCTTCATAACGGGGTTTCTGGTAGGCGGGAAATGACGGCTTTGGCCCTAAATTGTTTTATTTAAAAAGACAAATAAATAAAACAGTTGCCGGAAAATGACAGGGAGCAAAAAAAAAAAAAAAAAATTTTTTAAATAGCTATATATATATATATAACTAAGGAAAGTCCATTTAATTCCACTCCATTATACTAAACAGTCCCACTATTGACCAATAAGCATGACTGTCAAATCCATTTCCATCTATATATATATATATATATATATATATATATATATATATGTCTATATATTTAGTATAATGGAGTGGAATTAAATGGACTTTCCTTAGTTATCATGCATCTATTTATTGTTGGATTCTAGCGTGAAACATACTTGTTCAGGTTACCATACCAGAACTTATTGATTATGTCACATGTATAAGGAATGCATACAGTATGACAGGTGTCAAGGAAGGTAAATAGGAACTAGGTGTGAAAAAAGGTGTGTGGAAAGTTACTGAGTGAGAACAAGGGGGAGTGCAGAAAGATCCTATTCTGTTAAAATGTGTTATTGTTGAATATGCATGTTCCTAAGGAGGGAGGCAAAGGGCAACAGTGTAGTTAGTGTCAGTTCTTGATAAGGCAGACCAGTTTCTGAGGAATCATGTCTCAGCAGCGGTATGACCCAGTGGATGATTCAACTTGGTTTGAGCTTTTTCTACTCTGTTTGTTCAGAACCGAACATTATCCAACACAACTATCACATGTGCACTATGCCATTAGACCCACAGCATATTTTGAGCAGGATTTATCCTGGAGCTCATGAGCTGGTTGCTGCACGATTAAAAAGAGCTATTCATTTTTGTTCTCTCTCAACTGGTAATTGAAGTGCACCTCCCAGTCACCAAGTGCAGGCAACATGCAATCAGCGAGTGACCCATCACTTTACAATGTGAGCTGGAGGCAGTATGGATTTCGAAAACACACTTAAAATGGTTTGAAACCTGATTTTTTTTCTCCAAATGAGGCATGTCTTACCTTGCTTCAAATTAGCCTATAAACAAAATCTGACAATTGAAACGTTTGAGGTAAATAGATTTTTTTTTTTTTTTTTTTACATAGGCGACACGTGAGTTTCAAGTTTTACAATTGATCCTACCATTTTATATGCCCGTTATGATCATATGCCCATTTTCATGGAACAGTTTCATTTCAATAATAATGTTCTGCTCTCTCTTCCATCACTGTCACGTGGTTAATCATACAATTATAGAAGTAAAGTAATAAGGGACCATCATCCTCTGCCATAGGGACACATTGACACATCGTGATCCACAACAACAAATAAAACGTTTTAAAAATGTATTAAGAACACATTCTTATTTACTATCGACGGCCTATACCGGCCAAACCTAGACGACGCTGGGCCAATTGTGCGCCGCCCTATGGGACTTCCAATCACGACCGGTTGTGATACAGCCTGGAATCAAACCTGTAATGATGCATCAAAGCCCTGAGATGCAGTGCCTTAGACCGCTAAGCCACTCGGGAGACTAAAGAAATGAGAGCATGGAACTCATAGCCTATAGGCCAGTGGTTCTTAACCTTGGAGGTACTGAACCCCACCAGTTTCATATGATCGAACCCAGGTTAAGAATCACTGCTATAGGCCAATGTAGCAGTAAGTCTATAACTTTCATTGATCTTTCACACTGAGGTGGCTGATTATCGAGACATTGTTGGAAATATTTTTATATACCACTACACCATTTCTCTCCTGTTCTATTAGACCCACCACTACACCATTAGACCCACCACTACACCCTTAGACCCACCACTACACCCTTAGACCCACCACTACACCATTTCTCTCCTGTTCTATTAGACCCACCACTACACCATTAGACCCGCCACTACACCATTAGACCTGCCACTACACCATTAGACCCGCCACTAGACCCTTAGACCCGCCACTACACCATTAGACCCGCCACTACACCATTAGACCCGCCACTACACCATTAGACCCGCCACTACACCATTAGACCCGCCACTACACCATTAGACCCGCCACTACACCCTTAGACCCGCCACTACACCCTTAGACCCGCCACTACACCATTAGACCCACCACTACACCATTAGACACACCACTACACCCTTAGACCCACCACTACACCATTAGACCCACCACTACACCCTTAGACCCACCACTACACCCTTAGACCCACCACTACACCCTTAGACCCACCACTACACCATTAGACCCACCACTACACCATTAGACCCACCACTACACCATTAGACCCACCACTACACCATTAGACCCACCACTACACCATTTCTCTCCTGTTCTATTAGACCCACCACTACACCATTAGACCCACCACTACACCATTAGACCCACCACTACACCATTAGACCCACCACTACACCATTAGACCCACCACTACACCCTTAGACCCACCACTACACCCTTAGACCCACCACTACACCCTTAGACCCACCACTACACCATTAGACCCACCACTACACCATTAGACCCACCACTACATCATTTCTCTCCTGTTCTATTAGACCCACCACTACACCATTAGACCCACCACTACACCCTTAGACCCACCACTACACCCTTAGACCCACCACTACACCATTTCTCTCCTGTTCTATTAGACCCACCACTACACCATTAGACCCGCCACTACACCATTAGACCCGCCACTACACCATTAGACCCGCCACTAGACCCTTAGACCCGCCACTACACCATTAGACCCGCCACTACACCATTAGACCCGCCACTACACCATTAGACCCGCCACTACACCATTAGACCCGCCACTACACCATTAGACCCGCCACTACACCATTAGACCCGCCACTACACCCTTAGACCCGCCACTACACCCTTAGACCCGCCACTACACCATTAGACCCACCACTACACCATTAGACACACCACTACACCCTTAGACCCACCACTACACCATTAGACCCACCACTACACCCTTAGACCCACCACTACACCCTTAGACCCACCACTACACCCTTAGACCCACCACTACACCATTAGACCCACCACTACACCATTAGACCCACCACTACACCATTAGACCCACCACTACACCATTAGACCCACCACTACACCATTTCTCTCCTGTTCTATTAGACCCACCACTACACCATTAGACCCACCACTACACCATTAGACCCACCACTACACCATTAGACCCACCACTACACCATTAGACCCACCACTACACCCTTAGACCCACCACTACACCCTTAGACCCACCACTACACCCTTAGACCCACCACTACACCATTAGACCCACCACTACACCATTAGACCCACCACTACACCATTTCTCTCCTGTTCTATTAGACCCACCACTACACCATTAGACCCACCACTACACCCTTAGACCCACCACTACACCATTAGACCCACCACTACACCATTAGACCCACCACTACACCCTTAGACCCACCACTACACCCTTAGACCCACCACTACACCCTTAGACCCACCACTACACCATTAGACCCACCACTACACCATTAGACCCACCACTACACCATTAGACCCACCACTACACCATTAGACCCACCACTACACCCTTAGACCCACCACTACACCATTAGACCCACCACTACACCATTAGACCCACCACTACACCATTAGACCCACCACTACACCATTTCTCTCCTGTTCTATTAGACCCACCACTACACCATTAGACCCACCACTACACCATTAGACCCACCACTACACCATTAGACCCACCACTACACCATTTCTCTCCTGTTCTATTAGACCCACCACTACACCATTAGACCCACCACTACACCATTAGACCCACCACTACACCATTAGACCCACCACTACACCCTTAGACCCACCACTACACCATTAGACCCACCACTACACCATTAGACCCACCACTACACCATTAGACCCACCACTACACCATTAGACCCACCACTACACCATTAGACCCACCACTACACCATTAGACCCACCACTACACCATTTCTCTCCTGTTCTATTAGACCCACCACTACACCATTAGACCCACCACTACACCATTAGACCCACCACTACACCATTTCTCTCCTGTTCTATTAGACCCACCACTACACCATTAGACCCACCACTACACCCTTAGACCCACCACTACACCCTTAGACCCACCACTACACCCTTAGACCCACCACTACACCCTTAGACCCACCACTACACCATTTCTCTCCTGTTCTATTAGACCCACCACTACACCCTTAGACCCACCACTACACCATTAGACCCACCACTACACCCTTAGACCCACCACTACACCCTTAGACCCACCACTACACCCTTAGACCCACCACTACACCATTTCTCTCCTGTTCTATTAGACCCACCACTACACCATTAGACCCACCACTACACCCTTAGACCCACCACTACACCATTTCTCTCCTGTTCTATTAGACCCACCACTACACCCTTAGACCCACCACTAGACACACTGTTTAGGATGGTGTTTTCCTAGACACACTGTTGAGAATGGTGTTTTCCTAGACACACTGTTGAGAATGGTGTTTTCCTAGACACACGTGTTTTAGAATGGTGTTTTCCTAGACACACTGTTTAGAATGGTGTTTTCCTAGACACACTGTTTAGAATGGTGTTTTCCTAGACACACTGTTTAGAATGGTGTTTTCCTAGACACACTGTTTAGAATGGTGTTTTCCTAGACACACTGTTTAGAATGGTGTTTTCCTAGACACACTGTTTAGAATGGTGTTTTCCTAGACACACTGTTTAGAATGATGTTTTCCCGCCAACTACATTCTGGCAAATGTTTGAAAATAACATTTTATTGGCTGCTTCATTACAGGTGTTGTATGTTCTGTTAAGATGCATTACCATAATCTACAAGTGATTTCTGTCATTCTGAACATCGTGGCTGGACACCCTAATGGATTCTGCACCCAATGCATATGGGTCCGGTAAATTTCTCAAATGGATATTTACAATCTTTGGTATATTTACAATCTTCCCGGTCACGTTGTCCGGCACCACGGAAAACCCTCGTTCATAAACACCTCACATCACTGGCAAAGCACAGAAAAACGAATGACCATCTGAAAACAGGTCACAGAGTTCCGCCTGAAAGAGAGAGACGTCTCACCACTTAGAGAAGACGAGGAAAAACTTGTGTACGAGGGTGGAGGCCACGGCGTTGGGGTAGAGCTGGCAGGTCCTGGCTACCAGCATGGCCCAGGAGACACCACCCAGGAAGCCCAGGATGTTACTGTAGATGTTATGGCCTGGAGGAGAATAACATAACATTAGGTGTGTATATATAAAATGGTGTTGGGTAGAGCTGGTAGGTCCTGGCTACCAGCATGGCCCAGGATGTTACTGTAGATGTTATGGCCTGGAGGAGAACAATAACATAACATTAGGTGTGTATATATAAAATGGTGTTGGGTAGAGCTGGTAGGTCCTGGCTACCAGCATGGCCCAGGATGTTACTCAAATCAAATCAAATTTATTTATATAGCCCTTCGTACATCAGCTGATATCTCAAAGTGCTGTACAGAAACCCAGCCTAAAACCCCAAACAGCAAACAATGCAGGTGTAAAAGCACGGTGGCTAGGAAAACTCCCTAGAAAGGCCAAAACCTAGGAAGAAACCTAGAGAGGAACCGGGCTATGTGGGGTGGCCAGTCCTCTTCTGGCTGTGCCGGGTAGAGATTATAACAGAACATGACCAAGATGTTCAAATGTTCATAAATGACCAGCATGGTCGAATAATAATAAGGCAGAACAGTTGAAACTGGAGCAGCAGCACAGTCAGGTGGACTGGGGACAGCAAGGAGCCTTCATGTCAGGTAGTCCTGGGGCACGGTCCTAGGGCTCAGGTCAGTTGAAACTGGAGCAGGAGCATGGCCAGGTGGACTGGGGACAGCAAGGAGTCCTCATGTCAGGTAGTCCTGGGACATGGTCCTAGGGCTCAGGTCCTCCGAGAGAGAGAAAGAAAGAGAGAAGGAGAGAATTAGAGAACGCACACTTAGATTCACACAGGACACCGAATAGGACAGGAGAAGTACTCCAGATATAACAAACTGACCCTAGCCCCCGACACATAAACTACTGCAGCATAAATACTGGAGGCTGAGACAGGAGGGTTCAGGAGACACTGTGGCCCCATCCGAGGACACCCCGGACAGGGCCAAACAGGAAGGATATAACCCCACCCACTTTGCCAAAGCACATCCCCCACACCACTAGAGGGATATCTTCAACCACCAACTTACCATCCTGAGACAAGGCCGAGTATAGCCCACAAAGATCTCCGCCACGGTACAACCCAAGGGGGGCAACCCAGACAGGCCGACCACAACAGTGAATCAACCCACCCAGGTGACGCACCCCCCAGGGACGGCACGAGAGAGCCCCAGCAAGCCAGTGACTCAGCCCCGTAACAGGGTTAGAGGCAGAGAATCCCAGTGGAAAGAGGGGAACCGGCCAGGCAGAGACAGCAAGGGCGGTTCGTTGCTCCAGAGCCTTTCCGTTCACCTTCCCACTCCTGGGCCAGACTACACTCAATCATATGACCCACTGAAGAGATGAGTCTTCAGTAAAGACTTAAAGGTTGAGACCGAGTTTGCGTCTCTGACATGGGTAGGCAGACCGTTCCATAAAAATGGAGCTCTATAGGAGAAAGCCCTGCCTCCAGCTGTTTGCTTAGAAATTCTAGGGACAATTAGGAGGCCTGCGTCTTGTGACCGTAGCGTACGTGTAGGTATGTACGGCAGGACCAAATCAGAGAGGTAGGTAGGAGCAAGCCCATGTAATGCTTTGTAGGTTAGCAGTAAAACCTTGAAATCAGCCCTTGCTTTGACAGGAAGCCAGTGTAGAGAGGCTAGCACTGGAGTAATATGATCAAATTTTTTGGTTCTAGTCAGGATTCTAGCAGCCGTATTTAGCACTAACTGAAGTTTATTTAGTGCTTTATCCGGGTAGCCGGAAAATAGAGCATTGCAGTAGTCTAACCTAGAAGTGACAAAAGCATGGATTAATTTTTCTGCATCATTTTTGGACAGAAAGTTTCTGATTTTTGCAATGTTACGTAGATGGAAAAAAGCTGTCCTCGAAATGGTCTTGATATGTTCTTCAAAAGAGAGATCAGGGTCCAGAGTAACGCCGAGGTCCTTCACAGTTTTATTTGAGACGACTGTACAACCATTAAGATTAATTGTCAGATTCAACAGAAGATCTCTTTGTTTCTTGGGACCTAGAACAAGCATCTCTGTTTTGTCCGAGTTTAATAGTAGAAAGTTTGCAGCCATCCACTTCCTTATGTCTGAAACACATGCTTCTAGCGAGGGCAATTTTGGGGCTTCACCATGTTTCATTGAAATGTACAGCTGTGTGTCATCCGCATAGCAGTGAAAGTTTACATTATGTTTTCGAATAACATCCCCAAGAGGTAAAATATATAGTGAAAACAATAGTGGTCCTAAAACAGAACCTTGAGGAACACCGAAATGTACAGTTGATTTGTCAGAGGACAAACCATTCACAGAGACAAACTGATATCTTTCCGACAGATAAGATCTAAACCAGGCCAGAACTTGTCCGTGTAGACCAATTTGGGTTTCCAATCTCTCCAAAAGAATGTGGTGATCGATGGTATCAAAAGCAGCACTAAGGTCTAGGAGCACGAGGACAGATGCAGAGCCTACTGTAGATGTTATGGCCTGGAGGAGAACAATAACATAACATTAGGTGTATGTATATGTATTATATATGTATTATATGTATTATATATATATATATAGCAGAATAGAGGTGAGTTGTAGTAGTCGTGACAGCAGTACATACATTAGGGTTGTGAACGTTTAAACGGAAGAAGAGAAATACCACTAACAGGTCCCAATCATGAGAACAATGTGGAGGGAGGAGACAGGGGAAACAGCCCTTTCCTTAAGAAAAGTCAGAGGAGTGAGTAAACCCCAACTTAGTTATAAATCACCTGTTAAAAATGTGCCAGGATTTATAAACACATCCATAAATATCTTCAGAAATGAGACGGATCCTGGTTCTGTTGAGGTTTGTTTACTAGTGATTCCGTGAGCTCTAAGATTCACACAGCATCTGTCAGATAAAGCGATTTCACCAATTCAACGGTTTTTAAAAATCTTTTGCCATGATGTAATAAAGGCGTAAAAATGATGTAACAACTCTCCAGGATATCTCAGATTGTATTTAGTGTTTACACGGTTCTAAACGATCAGGATTCTTTAGAGGGCTAATCTGTAGGTCCACCAAACACATGTAAAAATCTAACAGCCACTCAAGACTTTTAACCAGATAAAATATTTTTATTACGCTAAAATTAAACCAACAAAACACAACAACAAAAAATGATCCTTTGTAAAATCTTCCTAAAACAAATGTATTTCTAGTGAGAAATAAATGTGGTATATTGTTTCCATTTCATTTTTTTGTGACCAAAATATCACAGATCCAGCCAGGCACTGGCAGGTGGAGGGTGTTTTAGGCCCTGCTAATCTAACAGCACCTGTTTGACAGACACTGGCCTAATACGTACACAGCGCCAACTCCTCCTACCCTCCTTCTTAATATCAGGCTACAATCATCCCCACAAGTAGACCAAGCTTGTATAACCACCATCTAAATATCCCGTGAGCACGTCCTGTTTAGCTGTTATAACGTAACTTACCTGGGCCTATACTTCAATATAAAACATTCATTTGTTTGTGTCATCACACAGCATACAAGTCATTCATACCTTTAAATACAAAAAATATTTTTGGTTTTAAAATAAAATAGGGGGGGGGGGCTTAAATAATTAAACAAATAAATCGCAACATGTCGGCTAAAGCAACTGTATCATCTTTCCTGTGATGAAGCTTTGGAAGCCTGTTGGAATAGCTCCTCTGGGATTACTTAATTTGTTCAGTGTTGTTTACACTGTTCCAGACAGTGGCACACATACCCATGCAGGCTCAGAGAAGCAGCTTACCCATCTTCCTGCTGGCTCAGAGAAGCAGCCTACCCATCTTCCTGCAGGCTCAGAGAAGCAGCCTACCCATCTTCCTGCAGGCTCAGAGAAGCAGCTTACCCATCTTCCTGCAGGCTCAGAGAAGCAGCCTACCCATCTTCCTGCAGGCTCAGAGAAGCAGCCTACCCATCTTCCTGCTGGCTCAGAGAAGCAGCCTACCCATCTTCCTGCAGGCTCAGAGAAGCAGCCTACCCATCTTCCTGCTGTCTCAGAGAAGCAGCCTACCCATCTTCCTGCAGGCTCAGAGAAGCAGCCTACCCATCTTCCTGCAGGCTCAGAGAAGCAGCCTACCCATCTTCCTGCTGGCTCAGAGAAGCAGCCTACCCATCTTCCTGCTGTCTCAGAGAAGCAGCTTACCCATCTTCCTGCAGGCTCAGAGAAGCAGCCTACCCATCTTCCTGCAGGCTCAGAGAAGCAGCCTACCCATCTTCCTGCAGGCTCAGAGAAGCAGCCTACCCATCTTCCTGCAGGCTCAGAGAAGCAGCCTACCCATCTTCCTGCAGGCTCAGAGAAGCAGCCTACCCATCTTCCTGCTGGCTCAGAGAAGCAGCCTACCCATCTTCCTGCAGGCTCAGAGAAGCAGCCTACCCATCTTCCTGCTGGCTCAGAGAAGCAGCCTACCCATCTTCCTGCTGGCTCAGAGAAGCAGCCTACCCATCTTCCTGCAGGCTCAGAGAAGCAGCCTACCCATCTTCCTGCTGGCTCAGAGAAGCAGCCTACCCATCTTCCTGCAGGCTCAGAGAAGCAGCCTACCCATCTTCCTGCAGGCTCAGAGAAGCAGCCTACCCATCTTCCTGCTGGCTCAGAGAAGCAGCCTACCCATCTTCCTGCAGGCTCAGAGAAGCAGCCTACCCATCTTCCTGCAGGCTCAGAGAAGCAGCCTACCCATCTTCCTGCAGGCTCAGAGAAGCAGCCTACCCATCTTCCTGCTGGCTCAGAGAAGCAGCCTACCCATCTTCCTGCAGGCTCAGAGAAGCAGCCTACCCATCTTCCTGCAGGCTCAGAGAAGCAGCTTACCCATCTTCCTGCTGGCTCAGAGAAGCAGCCTACCCATCTTCCTGCAGGCTCAGAGAAGCAGCCTACCCATCTTCCTGCAGGCTCAGAGAAGCAGCCTACCCATCTTCCTGCTGGCTCAGAGAAGCAGCTTACCCATCTTCCTGCAGGCTCAGAGAAGCAGCCTACCCATCTTCCTGCAGGCTCAGAGAAGCAGCCTACCCATCTTCCTGCTGGCTCAGAGAAGCAGCCTACCCATCTTCCTGCAGGCTCAGAGAAGCAGCCTACCCATCTTCCTGCAGGCTCAGAGAAGCAGCCTACCCATCTTCCTGCTGGCTCAGAGAAGCAGCTTACCCATCTTCCTGCAGGCTCAGAGAAGCAGCCTACCCATCTTCCTGCTGGCTCAGAGAAGCAGCCTACCCATCTTCCTGCAGGCTCAGAGAAGCAGCCTACCCATCTTCCTGCTGGCTCAGAGAAGCAGCCTACCCATCTTCCTGCTGGCTCAGAGAAGCAGCCTACCCATCTTCCTGCTGGCTCAGAGAAGCAGCTTACCCATCTTCCTGCAGGCTCAGAGAAGCAGCCTACCCATCTTCCTGCAGGCTCAGAGAAGCAGCCTACCCATCTTCCTGCTGGCTCAGAGAAGCAGCTTACCCATCTTCCTGCAGGCTCAGAGAAGCAGCCTACCCATCTTCCTGCAGGCTCAGAGAAGCAGCCTACCCATCTTCCTGCTGGCTCAGAGAAGCAGCCTACCCATCTTCCTGCTGGCTCAGAGAAGCAGCCTACCCATCTTCCTGCAGGCTCAGAGAAGCAGCTTACCCATCTTCCTGCTGTCTTATTTTAGAAAAACCTCACACCAACTACATTTCACATGGCCAGTGGATTCTCCAGTAGTTTCCACAACCATGTCTAATGTCTTGTCCAGCCCAAATCAATCCTCAGAATTTGAGTCTGGCCAGGTATAAGACCAGGATGAGCAGTCGAGACCAGCCGGGTGGTCAGAGAATGACAACTTTAAATCACTTGGAATTTTATTTGTCGCTTTAAATGGAAAACCCGATTAAAACGGCAGTTTCAAAGCGCAAAGAAAAATATATATTCATCACATCTATAGTATTCAAGCCGATTCACATTTGATGGTGAGTGAGCTATTTGGCCGTACATGAATGATCACCAGGCACCAGTGTAAGTTAGCTGGTCCTGAAATTCAGCTGTAATTCCTTGACGGTTCTGCCTCGTCTCCCAATAAGCTTGGCGAATCCTATGCCATATCTCTAACAGCCATCTAGCTTCTAAATAGAACTAAAGGGTTGGGGGTCGAAGGGGATGTTTTTAGATTGGGCTTAGTTTTACACAATTTAAAAAATAAAATAACTACAGTCACAGCTAGAGAATCAGATTCAGTACCTGCACCTGACTGGCCTTACATGCCAGTGAGTGACTCGCTCTGCGGCTTTCATTGTCTTGCTGTTCCCGCAAGACAAAATATGATTGGAAAGGCAGAATATGATTGGAAAGTCAGAATTATGATTGGAAAGTCAGAATTAGTCAGAATTATGATTGGAAAGTCAGAATTATGATTGGAAAGTCAGAATTAAAGTCAGAATTATGATTGGAAAGTCAGAATTATGATTGGAAAGTCAGAATTATGATTGGAAAGTCAGAATTATGATTGGAAAGTCAGAATATGCAAGCCAAACAAATTCACCATGGCAATGAGGCTTGAGGTCTGTCCTGTGTGTAAAAATGCCATGACACGGTTTCTTTTAGGCAGGATAATCCTGTTTAGGAAATAGGAGCTCAGTTTGGGCCCAGCATGTTGACATGTCATTAGTTGATTGTTTGTGTGAAAAGAGGGCAAGGTGAGAATGAGTGAGATACTCCCAACCTGTCTAGCCACAACAGTCTCAGTCACTCAGTGTTACACACACAAAAACAGGGACCGATACATACGAGCAGGTGAACACACACATGCGCTTATGGAAGATACTGACTCAACACACACAGTTCTGTTTTCCACCAAGACAAATGACTTTCCCTCCTATGCAACAACAATACTACAGATCCAACTCACGTTTAGCCCACAGCTTGATGGTCCTCAGAGTCAGTCTGAAGTTCTCAATGTTGGGTACAAGATGGAGGATCTCATCTGTAACTCTGCAACCTGAAAACACAACGTCATTATTGTCCCCAACTAACCCACAGTCGCCATAGAGACAGACTGTTAGGCTACAACGTATCCCCGTAACTAATCCACAGTCACAATAGAGACAGACTGTTAGGCTACAACGCATCCCCGTAACTAACCCAGTCACAATAGAGACAGACTGTTAGGCTACAACGCATCCCCGTAACTAACCCACAGTCACAATAGAGATTAGAGGTCGACCGATTAATCGGAATGGCCGATTAATTGGGGCCAATTTCAAGTTTTCATAACAATCGGAAATCGGTATATCGACACCGATTTGGACGACTTTTTTTCCCCACACCTTTTATTTTAACGAGGCAAGTCAGTTAAGAACACATTCTTATTTTCAATGACGGCCTAGGAACGGTGGGTTAACTGCCTTGTTCAGGGGCAGAATGACAGATTTTTACCTCGTCAGCTCGGGGATTCAATCTTGCAACCTTTCAGTTAATCTAACCACCTGATTACATTGCACTCCACGAGGAGCCTGCCTGTTATGCGAATGCAGTAAGAAGCCACGGTAAGTTGCTAGCTAGCATTAAACTTATCTTATAAAAAACAATCATTCAATCAATCATAATCACTAGTTAAACTAGTAATATCATCAACCATGTGTAGTTATCTAGCGTGTCCTGCGTTGCATATAATCGATGCGGTGCGCATTCGCGGAAAAGGGCCGTCTTTGCTCCAACGTGTACCTAACCATAAACATCAATGCCTTTCTTAAAATCAATACACAAGTATATCTTTTTAAATCTGCATATTTAGTTAATATTGCCTGCTAACATGAATTTCTTTTAACTAGGTAAATTGTGACACTTCTCTTGCAACAGTCAGGGTATATGCAGCAGTTTGAGCCGCCTGGCTCGTTGCGAACTGTGAAGACTATTTCTTCCTAACAAAGACAGCCAACTTCCCCAAAAACGGGGGACGATTTAACAAAATCGCATTTGCGAAAAAAGCACAATCGTTGCACGACTGTACCTAACCATAAACATCAATGCCTTTCTTAAAATCAATACACAGAAGTACATATTTTTAAACCTGCATATTTAGCTAAAGGAAATCCAGGTTAGCAGGCAATATTAACCAGGTGAAATTGTGTCACTTCTCTTGCATTCATTGCACGCAGAGCCAGTGTATATGCAACAGTTTGGGCCGCCTGGCTAGCTGCGAACTAATTTGCCAGAATTGTACTTAATTATGACATAACATTGAAGGTTGTGCAATGTAACAGCAATCTTTAGACTTAGGGATGCCACCTGTTAGATAAAACACGGAACGGTTCCGTATTTCACTGAAAGAATAAACGTTTTGTTTTCGAAATGATAGTTTCCATATTTGACCATATTAAATGACCAAAGGCTAGGGGCGAGGAGAGGGACGGAAGCTATACTGTTACACTGGCAATACTAAAGTGCATATAAGAACATCCAATAGCCAAAGGTATATGGAATACAAATGGTATAGAGAGAAATAGTCCTATAAATACAATATTAACTACAACCTAAAACCTCTTACCTTGGAATATTGAAGTCTCATGTTAAAAGGAACCACCAGCTTTCATATGTTCTCATGTTCTGAGCAAGGAACTTAAACGTTAGCTTTCTTACACAGCACATATTGCACTTTTACTTTCTTCTCCAACACTTTGCTTTTGCAATATTTAAACCAAATTGAACATGTTTCATTATTTATTTGAGGCTAAATTGATGTTATTGGTGTATTATATTAAGTTAAGTTAAAGTGTTCATTCAGTATTGTTGTAATTGTCATTATTACAAATAAATGTATTATATATTTATTTATTTTGTATTATTTATTACTATTATTTAAAAAAAATGTCAGATTAATCGGCAGCGGCCTTTTTTGGTCCTTCAATAATCGGTATCGGCGTAGAAAAATCATAAACAGTAGTTTATGTGTCGGGGGCTAGGGTCAGTTTGTTATATCTGGAGTACTTCTCCTGTCCTATTCGGTGTCCTGTGTGAATCTAAGTGTGCGTTCTCTAATTCTCTCCTTCTCTCTTTCTTTCTCTCTCTCGGAGGACCTGAGCCCTAGGACCATGTCCCAGGACTACCTGACATGAGGACTCCTTGCTGTCCCCAGTCCACCTGGCCATGCTCCTGCTCCAGTTTCAACTGACCTGAGCCCTAGGACCGTGCCCCAGGACTACCTGACATGAAGGCTCCTTGCTGTCCCCAGTCCACCTGACTGTGCTGCTGCTCCAGTTTCAACTGTTCTGCCTTATTATTATTCGACCATGCTGGTCATTTATGAACATTTGAACATCTTGGTCATGTTCTGTTATAATCTCTACCCGGCACAGCCAGAAGAGGACTGGCCACCCCACATAGCCCGGTTCCTCTCTAGGTTTCTTCCTAGGTTTTGGCCTTTCTAGGGAGTTTTTCCTAGCCACCGTGCTTTTACACCTGCATTGTTTGCTGTTTGGGGTTTTAGGCTGGGTTTCTGTACAGCACTTTGAGATATCAGCTGATGTACGAAGGGCTATATAAATAAATTTGATTTGATTTGATTTAATCGGCCGACCTCTGAGACAGACAGTTAGGCTACAATGTATCCCCGTAACTAACCCACAGTCACAATAGAGACAGACTATTAGGCTACAACAATGCAGAGAACACTTGAAACCTACAACACAGCAGTTGCTTTCAACCAGCTGTAGTTACGGTTACCGGTGAGTCAACAACCAAATCGTTAAGAGGCCTTTCGACCATTCAAAACAGACTGTTTCTAACTTGGATCAGTGTAGTGAGATACCATTCAGCATATTATTTAATCCTAAATTACTTACAGTACAGTAAATACACAGCACATGCAGAACATTTGGAAAGTATTCCAACCCCTTTACTTTTTCTACATTTTGTTATACTACAGCTTCATTCTAAAATGGATTAAATTAATATTATTTTTTTTTCATCAATCTACACACAATACCACATAATGACAAAGCAAAACCAGGTTTTAGAATCGTTTGCAAATGTATTCAAAATAAAAACAGAAATAACTTAGTTACGTAAGTATTCAGACCCTTTTTTTTGTTATGAGACTCAAAATGGAGCTCAGGTGCATCCTGATTCCGTTGATAATCCGTGAGAGGTTTTAACAACTTGATTGGAGTCCACCTGTGGTAAATTCAATTGATTGGACATGATTTGGAAAGGCACACACCTGTCTATATAAAAAGGTCCCACAGTTGACAGTGCATGTCAGAGCAAAAACCAAGCCATGAGGTCAAAGGAATTGTCTGTAGAGCCCCGAGACAGGATGGTGTTGAGGCACAGATCTGGGGAAGGATACCAAAAACTGTCTGCAGCATTGAAGGTCCCCAGGAACACAGTGGCCTCCATCATTCTTAAATGGAACAAGTTTGAAACCACCAAGACCCTTCCTAGAGCTGGCCGCCCGGCCAAACTGGGGGAGAAGGGGGGTCAGGAAGGTGACCAAGAACCCGATGGTAACTTAAACAGAGCTCCAGAGTTCCTCTGTGGAGATGGGAAAACCTTCCAGAAGGACATCTATCTCCGCAGCGCTCCACACCAATTAGGCCATTATGGTAGAGTGGCCAGATTGAAGCCATTCCTCAGTAAAAAGGCATTGCCAAAAGGTACCTAAAGGACTCTCAGGCCATGAGAAACAAGACTCTCTGGTCTGATGAAACCAAGATTGAACTCTTTGGCCTGAATGCCAAGCGTCACGTCTGGAGGAAACCTGGCACAATCCCTACGATGAAGCATGGTGGTGGCAGCATCTTGCTGTGGAGATGTTTTTCAGCGGCAGGGACTGGGAGACTAGTCAGGATTGAGGGAAAGATGAACGGAGCAAAGTACAGAGAGATCCTTCATGAAAACCTGCTTCAGAACACTCAGGACCCCAGACTGGGGCCTTCCAACAGGACAACGACCCTAAGCACACAGCCAAGACAATGCAGAAGTGGCTTTAGAACAAGTCTCCGAATGTCCTTAAGTGGCCCAGCCAGAGCTCGAACTTGAAGACTTGAAAATAGCTGTGCAGCGATGCTCCCCATCCAACCTGACAGAGCTGGAGAGGATCTGCAGAGAATGATGGGAGAATGTCACCAAATACTGGTGTGCCAAGCTTGTAGTGTCATACTCAAGTGTCAAAGACTTGAGGCTGTAATTGCTGCCAAAGGTGCTTCAACAAAGTACAGAGTAAAGAGTCTGAATATTTACGTAAATGTGATATGCATTTTTTTCTAAATAAATTAACAACTAAAAATGTGTTTTGTCATTATAGGCTAGTGCGTGTAGATTGAGGGGAAGAAACAATTTAATACATTTTAGAATAAGGCTGTAATATAAAATGTAGAGAAAGTCAAGGGGTCTGAATACTTTCCCGAATACACTGTACATTTTAGTATCTGTGACCCCAGCGGGAACCGAACCCATCACCCTGTTGCTGATAACGCCACACGTTCACCAACTGAACCACATCAGGACCCAAGCTCAGAGGACACACAGAGAGCAGTGTTACCATTGAGACTCTTAATGCATCACCCTGGTGCTGATAACGCCACACTTTCACCAACTGAACCACATCAGGACCCAAGCTCAGAGGACACACAGAGAACAGTGTTACCATTGAGACTCCTAATGCAGCGGATGTCAAGGTTCTTCAGCAGCCTGTCATCTCGAAGGTCCAGATTCTTTGGGATTGTTTGCAAAGCTAACCGTGCAAACAGGATGTCGATCTAGAAATACACAACAAACAGTTCATGTACCACTTTAAAAAAAAATCTCAATATTGGATGTACAGAACAAGTTTTGCATGGTTTCCTTGCAGTAATGCAAATGTTCACATTTTAGGCGTATAAAGAAATCATGAACAATAAAGAAATTAATTCAAATGTCACACCTCAATGCTGTCGAAAGACAGCTTTATCACCGGGACAAATGCCTCCTCAACAGCCTGGAAAATAAAGACAGAAGTTCATGAACAGTCTGCACCTTGTTCATGTTTGGGTATGAATCTTTACCTCTAACTCTACCAATACCCACTTCACTCTCACCTACTACCAACACAAGTCTCACTCTACCAATACAATGCCCACCCTCAAATCCTTGACTTCCTCCTGCTCCTTCAGCTTGTCCAGGAACGAGGAGAAGAAGTCTGTTCTCTCCACATGTCGAGGAGCCACAAACAGGGCGTCAATGTCTGCCCCTAGAAGACGAGGACAGAAGACCTTGTTTAGATGTAAACCCTGTGGTCATATGTTTTCAGGACTTTTGAACCTGTGTGGTTGGTAGTCGTGTTCAGTAGGTACCAAACATGAACATGTTTTGAACTGAAAATTAGCATTCCTGTCGGACAACAACTCTTTACTGTAACTTTTGCAGTGAAAAGTGGACATAACATGTACCTTTAGTGTGAACTCCTAACCTGTACGACCCAAATGTGAATATCTTCCCTCCAACAGACTCGATCACCGAGGCAGGCAGATTCTAGGAGAAAATAACACAATCCGTACATACAATCCTTACAAACTGTCGCATCATGGTAGGTAAACAGTGCCATGCGGTTGCCATATCAACCAAATATTATAAAACTGCATACCAAATCGCACACTATTCCCTTTTATAGTGTAAAATCATACCTTTGTCTCACTGACGTCACGGATCCATCCCTTCACCAGTGTGTTCAGTTTTCCCAGCACGTGTATTCTATGGAAAATAAAAAGGCATGATTTAGAGGAAGTCTGTGGTACGTTGACGTTTAACCCCCCAAGTCGATGTTCACGCCCCTGCTGAAGTGTAATTAGCATCATAAAAAAAGATATATCTCTCTAGCTTAAACTGGTGTATTTTTGTGTGTGATTATTTGTATTATGCTAATTAGATTTCAGCATATATATATATATTAATAATAATAATAAATATATTATTTTATATTTATTTTTTGCATTGGATGCAAAAATAATGGCAGAAGCTAGAGAGGTGTTTGTCCGTCTATGAGACACCCCGAAAATCAATGTTCTCAACTGGCAGTTTCATTAAATATTACCCACAAAACACCAGTGTCAACGTCAACAGTGAAGAGGCGACTCCGGGATGCTGGCCTTCTAGGCAGAGTTGCAAAGAAAAAGTCATATCTCAGACTGGCCAATAAAAAGAAAAGATTAAGATGGGCAAAAGAAGACAGACACTGGACAGAAGGACTCTGCCTACAAGGCCAGTATCCCGGAGTCGCCTCTTCCCTGTTGACGTTGAGACTGGTGTTTTGTGGGTACTATTTAATGAAGCTGCCAGTTAAGGACTTGTTTGAGAAAAAGACACCTCACTAGACAGTCTAATGTACTTGTCCTCTTGTGCACCAGGGCCTCCCACTCCTCTTTCCATTCTGATTAGAGCTAGTTTGCGCTGTTCGGTGAAGGGAGTAGTACACAGCGTTGTAGGAGATCTTCAGTTTCTTGGTAAATTTTCACCTGGAATAGCCTTCATTTCTCAAAACAAGAATAGACTGACAAGTTTCAGAAGAAATGTCTTTGTTTCTGGTCATTTTGAACCTTTAATCGAACCCACAAATGCTGATGCTCCAGATACTCAACTAGTCTAAAGAAGGCCAGCTTTATTGCTTCTTTAACCAGAACAGCAGTTTCCAGCTGTGCTAACATAATTGCAAAAGTGTTTTCTAATGATCAATTAGCCTTTGAAATTGATAAACTTGGATTAGCTAACACAACGTGCCATTGGAACACAGGAGTGATGGTTGCTGATAATGGGCCTCTGTAAATATTCCATTAAAAAAAGAAGCAATTTCCAGCTACAATGGTCATTTACAACATTAACAATGTCTACACTGTATTTCTGATCAATTTGACAAAAAAAGTGTTTTTCTTTCAAAAGCAAGGACATTTCTAAGTGAGCGCAAACTTTTGAGCGGTAGTGCGTATTTCTATTATCTTTCAGATATAGGACAGACATTATAGATTGTTTCAGGGGAGAGTAGGTGGGATGAATGAGCCAATTGTAACAGCAGTAAAGCCAAATAGAAAATGTCTAATATATCTGACTTTAAAAATATATATGTCATAAATAACTATAGAAGTATGTCACTTTATAACCACGGCAGGTAACCTAGTATTTAAGAGCGTTGGGCCAGAAACCGAAAGGTTGCTAGAGCGAATCCCCGAGCTGACGAGGTAAAAAAAATAAATAATAATTGTTCTGCCCCTGAACAAGGCAGTTAACCCACGGTTCCCCTGTAGGCCGTCATTGTAAATAGGAATTTTTTCTTAACTGACTTGCCTTGTTAAAATGTGTAATTAAAAAAAATATATATATATATTAAATACAGTTTACCAAGTACTGACTGAAACCCCAACATAAGAATAATTGGCTGATGTACTGGCAAGATATTGGATAAAGTTCTCCTCCTCCTCATAGGCCTTGACACTAGCTGATATAACTTAGTGTCCATTCCAACATGACCATTTACTAGTGACAACCATCCTACCTGCGTTGTAGTTCCAGCTCCTCTTCAAACACCCCGTACGGTTTCAGGGCCTCAGTCAGCCTGTGTGTGAGGACAAGGTCAGCCTCCTTAGCTTGGACCAGGCTGATAGGAGAAGTGATCCCATAGTGTTTGGGAGTCTCCCGACCCAACGCCACCTGGTTAGCAGTTGGACTGAAAACAGGACAGGACAGATGTGTTTGTATGTGCCATGTAACAAATGTTATTAGGAATTTCTTGGTATTGTACAAAGAAACATCCACACATCAACACAACCCATACAGAAAGTGCCTAACGGCATCACAGCACATACAAATGTTGCGTGTAGTGTGTCTTTTAAAGTTAGTTCTATACTGACTCCCTAGCATACATTGCCTGCTGTGGCATCTGTGGGTGTGGTGGTGGGGAAAAACACAGAAGTTTCTCAATGGATTCTGATGATGTGACACCTCATTATCTAGAATGTTTTGACTGAACAGAGCCACCAAGGACATAGTCAACATCAACTTGGTGACCTTCTGTAATGTTACAGTTTGATGTTGACATGACATCACAGTTTGATGTTGACATGACATCACAGTTTGATGTTGACATGACATCACAGTTTGATGTTGACATGACATCACAGTTTGATGTTGACATGACATCACAGTTTGATGTTGACAAACTGGGATAGGATAAGTAATCCTTCTCACCCCCCTAAAAGATTTAGATGCACTATTGTAAAGTGGCTGTTCCACTGGATGTCATAAGGTGAATGCACCAATTTGTAAGTCGCTCTGGATAAGAGCGTCTGCTAAATGACTTAAATGTAATGTAAATGTAACATCAGTTTGATGTTGACATGACATCACAGAGGCCTAACATGCTGACCAGACGAGGCGGCATGCATGTGTCTGCCATCGCGCGGCATGTTGGTTTTGTCCACCCACACCAGACCAGGACGTGAGCAGTGTGGGTGCAATGATTGAATAACATGCATGTTTACATTTATTTTGTGAGGCGAGCGGTGTGGTCAGCATGTGAGAGAACATATTTTTGCATTGGTGACCCATAACAATGCAAAACATAACATGCTGACCACACCGCTCGCGTCACAAAATAAATGTAAACATGCGTGTTATTCAATCATTGCACCCACACTGCTCACGTCCGTCTGAATAGCCAGGTGCTAAAATAGAACTTGGTTCTATTTGTGACACTTGACACGCTGCAAGTCCCTCCTCCTCATTGGTTTTGAGGAGTATATACCCACGTGGGTGATTGAAAGTCAAACTGAGATCCACATGCCAGTCCAGTTGTTGGTGGTAATGCACCTTAAAGTTGGTGGCCTACTGCCATATAAAGTACGAAGAAGCCTGAAGGAGGAGAGATTACTAGAAAACAAACGTTTACCTGTGGATTAATTATCGGAGTAGAAGACTTTGTGCATTTCAGGTAAAATGACAACCCATTGTTTATATCCCATAGCTAGTTTGCTGTTGCTTGCAAATTTGTCATCTACATTTCTAAATGTCTAATGCTTTTCGACTTGTCCCCAAATTCATTTAGTTTGGATATTTCAACCTGCGTGTCCGGTGTGGGAGGACAAAACCAGCATGTACGAGTTACGCCTAAATGGCAGTGGACAAGACTAACCCTGAACAGCCAACTTTCTCAAACTGGCAATGAAGCCACATGGTATTTTAGCTGTATCTGACATATTTAACATAATTGCGCAAGAGACAAAAACTAATTAGAGTAGTAACAGTAGCGTAACGTTGTCTTTGTTTGCATTTTTAACCTTTTTAACTAAAAGTTTGCAAATGACAAATTTACAAATATCAACTTTACACTTCACTTTGTCACTAGAAAACACGTAGCTAACTAACGTTAATTGGTTACCGAATCACAATTTACCTACTAACGTCAGCTACGTGCTAGATGGCGCAAACATAGCACAAAGCTAACGTTGGTTAACGTATTTTATTATGCCAGCTAAGTCCTGGAAATGCTAACTAGTCGTTTGCAACTTCACTTGCCAAGAACGCTTGAATGCATTGGGTTGAAAGTCAGACTCGTACTAACGATAACTACTGTAACTAGCTAATACTCAATTGTTTCTATACTATTTCCCGCTACCAAAAATAAATACTTGCCAAACTGGCTCGCCAGCATCGGTAGGCCCAATCCCCTTTCCAAACACATATCTGTCCAAAGTAACGAGATACTTACAGAGCCATTGAAACAACCTCCAGCAAGTCCAATCAGCCTTCCCAAAATTCCCTTCTCATACTCGTTTCTTATTATAAAAAAACAAAAAGATAGCTATGTTATTTAACCAGCAACCGAGCAATGGGATTTACACCTTTTGTTTCCTCTAAACATGGCGCGTGTTCAAGCTGTGCGGTAAAAATTGCACCGTGAGTGGGTTGTGTTAACGTCATACGGTAGAGCACACTTTTATCACATGGGAACTGTAGTCTTTTTTAAAAAATAGATGGACATTTTGGCATTTTTATTTTACCAGGTAAATTGACGGAACACATTCTCCTTTACAGCAACGACCTGGGGAATAGTTTCGGGGGAGAGGGGCGATGAATGAGCTAATTGTGAGTTTTGTGTAGTAAGTACTCTGTGTAGAGTTATCATTCATCCTTACCCTAGGAGGGTGTCTCTTTAGTAATTACACAGTAGTACTCTGTTTTACCTTCAGGGGGTTTAAGTCTAATATATACAGTATAACTCATCTGCTGCATAGCCTTCATTTTTGTACTAAACAATAGATGTATTTGAATATCTAGTAGGTGGGTATACAAGGATTACTTAACAACTTTACAAAAACACATTCACTTGAAGAGTGCAGATGTAAAGTTTGGTAACAGAATGATGGTTTGTGCCATCATTCTGTTACTAAACTTTGTATTTGCACTGCTCAAGTAAATGTGATTTTTGTTAAAAGTAGTCCTTGTGCATAGTTATGGTTTGCTTAGCTTTTGCAATTGTTGGTTTTAGTTTAACATTTTTAACGTGAAAAATCTAAATCTCAGCGTCACTGTTACCTGGAATAGAATACCACAGTATGAGTCATAATACCCATAATCCTAGCAGTCAAAGGGTTCCACTTGTTTTTTTTCCCATCGTTCGTTTTTCCCATAGGGGATTCTACAAACATTTAAATGAAGGGCCTGTGTTTTGTGTAGGCTTACCCTGATGTTTTCAATAACTGTAAATCTCTCTACCCCCCCTCCCCCCTACAAATGAAATTGTAATTAGCTGCTAATGTGGCTATCATAAAGAAATACAAAATGCCATGATTATCTGGACGAGGCTGTTGAATCGAGGCAAAGGTAAGAGTCTCTGGATTAACTAAACATTTAGCTAAATGTAGTAATGAATGACTTGGCTGCTGGATCTTTAAATGTGCCTGTTAGGGAACGGTGTCAGCTAGAGATGACGTGCAGGATGATTCCAGGCATTTGTAGTTTTGCATGGTATCTACTTTGATTCCAATTAGCATTTTAATATCTGGGCGTAAAGAGCTGTATATATTGATAGGTCACCTTGTCCTAGAGAGGTTTACATGGTTATCAAAACCTCACACCGGGGTGACTACACGAAACACAGCCCTTCGAGTGTTTCTAAAAATCCCTTTATAGTGGGGGGATTATTGGAACCATTTCTCTTGTCTGTGAAATTCTAACCAAGTGAGAGACTATCATTTCTTCAAACAATCAATCTTTATTATAAGATTTGCACATTTTTAAGCTAGTTAACGATCCACTCAACAACACTGCAGAGTTAAGAGCCCCTCAAAACAAGAATCAGGTCTCAGCCTTTATAGGGAAATACAACCTCTGTCTACGTGGGAGTTTAGCAGGTGTGTGTATGTGTGTGTGTGAGACCATGGTGGGAACATGGCGTACAAACAAGTGATAAGTGTTGTTACTCCTTTCTGCTGAAAGAAATATCGCTGCTGCTCAAACTAGCCTCTGTTCTCTTCGTATCTCCACACAGCTGTGCCCTTGAAAGATACAGAAAGGACAGAATGGACCCAACAAGTGTGGTCACTCTGAGGCTTTGTTTTTTTGGCTGCGTGACCAAGCTACTAAGAAACAAGAGGAAAACACTGTCTTCTCATATGGGGAAAAAAAGACAGTGGACATGTACTGGTTTAAAGCTTTACAGCACATGTGTATACAGAGCGCTGAGTTTGTAATTTTGCCACGATACCCTGTTTGACCACAAGGTTTTATGGGTATTATGACACCTTCACTGTCGGGCTCTATAGCCCAGCTGTTCACAATTTTTTTAGGCTTATCCTGATGTTTTGATAAATGTGTAAATCTCTTTCGGACAAGGTCACTTATAAGTGTATTTACCCCCAACAAATGCAAATGCTAATGTGGCTATCATAAAGATTTGGAATCATTGAAAAAATTCAAACGCTGTGGCTTTGTAATTGGATTATGTCACGTGCTAGGGTAGGTGTAGCTGAGGGAAGTGCACATTTTCTTCATAAAATGTACCATTTAGTTGTAGTTAAATTTTTATGAATATGATCTTTTACAAAAACTCAAGAGTCAAACTAGAGGAATGCATGTGTATCTCTCATGGGGAAAATAAACAGGGTGTATTGCAAGACGTGATCAACACAGAGCCTTAACACTGTCAGGACAAAACATTTAAAGACCAGTCGACAAGGTCTCCTAGATGTTTGGAGTGGTAACCACATCACACTAGTCTTGTAAACTGTTCCGGAGGAGATAATCCGCCTGAAACAAACACATCATTGATTTATTTTCAATAAACACTTCAGTTGACTACTTTACTGTAGACCTAGCTACTTCAAGTATTGGTACCTGACAACAATTCCCATTTATTGTTGAAGTGCAACCTATACAATGGAGGTAGTAGCCTACTTCTTCGCTATCTTGAACCCATTTAGTTTGTAGTCATTTCACCAGCGCTCCGTATATTGGTGTGATTATATTTTTTTAATATAACTAGCCACGTCAGTTAAGAACAAATTCTTATTTACAATGACGGCCTACCGGGGAACAGTGGGTTAACTGCCTTGTTCAGGGGCTAAACAGATTTTTACCTTGTCAGCTCTGGGATTTGATCCAGCAACATTTTGGATACTGGCCCAATGCTAGGCTACCTTTTGGTTACTGGCCCAATGCTAGGCTACCTGCCGGTTACTGGCCCAATGCTAGGCTACCTGCCGGTTACTGGCCCAATGCTAGGCTACCTGCCACCCTGATATATGCATGTTTCTGTATGTGCCTTTCTGGTGAAAAATCAGATCTTTGTGGGATTAATAAAGTTTATTCAATTAAAAAAAGGAACAACATTACCAGGGAGTCTACAGGGTCATCTGGCTTGGCAGCACTCCATCGTGCCCTCAGTGAGAGGGCATCCTGTAGTTTCTCAGGTGGGGGGGGGGGTGAAGCGAGCTTCCAGAAGCTCATGCTCCTGCCTCTTCACCTCAGTCACGTGACTGTTCTAAAGATACACATACGTGTGTATACAACTACAGCTCCATGGTTTGTTGCAGGTGGCCCACTCTTCGATGGTATACAGAGTGTTAAGAGTTCACAGATCTGAGAGGACTAGATAGAAGTAAGCAATGTGGAGATGAGCCGATATAAGGGCCACCCACCAAAGGCTTCAGAAAAGGCGTTTTGTGACCCAGGAAGCAAAACGTCAACGTTTTACCAATATGAACACTGGCTTCAAATTTGTAAAAGTTGCACAATGCGGTTGATTTTGAAATCGGCGCATTTTGTGTAATTTTAACGAGCAACATTGAGGTTGCCATGTTACATCTCGGTTACAATTGTTCCACATGTTCAGTTGTCCATGCTTGCAGAAAGCAATGCATTTACCAGACCGGAGGAATCCCCAAATAATACAAGTTCTTTAGTTTGGCTAGCAGGCAAGAGCAATGATGGCTCTTGTAGACTAAATACAGCTGCCAAAATCTCCAATAACTGAGAACTACTGTACACAGACAAAATATGTCCTCGTTTCGGGATTCATCTGGATGAATCAGTGAAGGCAACATGTGTCGCTTGAGCTGATGCAAAAACGAACACACAGTTCTGTGCACCAGTGTGGAAACAAAAGTAACCAAGGTGAAACAGAAGTGTTGCTAGGTAAATTATCCAAGATGCACTGTGATTTTGATGCCAAATATCATAACTTTGATTAAAGAGAACGTATGCTCTCTTACACGTTTTGAATCATACAGTATTTCATATCCATAACGTTAGCTACATAGTAGATGCATAGTGTTACTGACATACTGACTGGCTTAATGAGGGATTGTAAAACGCAGCCTTTCTCTCCGGGTGGGGGGGGTCCGTAGTTTCGGAGATGCCCCACCAGCCTGGTGATCTCCATCATAGTACCGCATTGTTCATCACTGACCGCCAATGAATGATTTCCTCTCAATGCCTTAAGTTCTATTCAATCAATTTACTATTACTATACACTGTGTGGAAGGACCACTAGAGGGCAGGCTGGGCTCATGGATAGTAGCCCAACAAAGCATGGGAGACAAGGTAACCAGAGTCAATTAAGCACAGCTGACGGTACTAATGAGATACTCTCCTTCCCCTATAAAAGAGAGAATGGAACCAGCAGAGTCAATTAAGCACAGCTGACGGTACTAATGAGATACTCTCCTTCCCCTATAAAAGAGAGAATGGAACCAGCAGAGAGGAAAAACTATCTCTGGAAGATGGCCAACGAGAGAGAGAAGCTGTGCTGAATGAACCACGAAGATGGTGACAAACCTGTGATTTATGTTTGTTGTAGTTTAAAGATTATCCTATTGTGTTGTCTCATCTGGAGAAGAAGATGTGTTTTTCCTGGAAGATTTTTCATTGATTATGTTAATGTTTTTTTTTTGACAAAATACCCTCAATAGAGAACCGTGTTCAATCAGAAAAACCTACTCCTGACTCGTTTATTCCACCTTCCCGCTTTAGAGTGACGCCTAATTACTTGGTACGCTCACAACTGGTTCTGATAATTAGGTTGAATATTGGTTTTGAAATGCTTTGGCTAAATCAGTATTATATTCTAGCCTTACCAATTGTGTTCTGGGTGAGTCTCCAGCATGTCAAACTATTTCAGAACCATTTAATCTTCCACAGTCTATACTTCTTCAGCTGGCTATGGTACTCGTCTACTCTGCCACATCCTCAGCGGTACTAGTCTACTCTGCCACATCCTCAGCGGTACTAGTCTACTCTGCCACATCCTCAGCGGTACTAGTCTACTCTGCCACATCCTCAGCGGTACTCGTCTACTCTGCCACATCCTCAGCCTGGTTCTGCACCCGCTCCATTAAGAAGTCATCAGATGCCTCCAAGGAGAAAATAAAATCTGCAAAACAGACACGGGTGGACTCCCAAGTGGCGCAGCAGTCTGAGTCACTACAGACCCGGGTTCGAACCGACCGGAAGACCCATGAGGCAGTGCAAAATTGGCCCAGCGTCGCGAGGGTTTGACCGGTCCGGGATGTCCTGATTCTCATCGTGCTCTAGCGACTCCTTGTGACGACCTACAAGAATAACGACATCTATGAAACCACCAACTCCGCTTCACAAATTTTACAAAAACAATCTGAATAATATGAAGTCCAACACGATAAGACGAGGCAACAAGCCTAAATAAAATCTACAAACATGCTTTCAGGAACAACTCATGCCACAAAGCCATACACACATACTACCACTCGTGTACACTAGCACATGGTAATAGCACTCGTGTGTACACTAGCACATGGTAATAGCACTCGTGTGTACACTAGCACATGGTAATAGCACTCGTGTGTACACTAGCACATGGTAATAGCACTCGTGTGTACACTAGCACATGGTAATAGCACTCGTGTGTACACTAGCACATGGTAATGTCACTCGTGTGTACACTAGCACATGGTAATAGCACTCGTGTGTGTACACTAGCACATGGTAATGTCACTCGTGTGTACACTAACTAGCACATGGTACATTTCTGTTTTCAGCCACCCCAGAGTGGCTCACTTGTGGGTGTGCTGGCAGCATATAGCAGCACGTTCGATTGTGCATCTCAAGAATTCAGCATAGCAAGTTTGTAAGAAGGTCTGGTAATTTAAATGAGTAATTAGTTTAATCCATTCTCCATTTCATTACTTTATTCACAGGTAAATGGTAATATGCTCTAAACCGCTCTGTGCTGCCCTGTTTCCAATCGTCCACATGGCTGCGAGAACCTATTCAAGTAAGTAAATCCATTTCGAATGTAAACTATATTATTAGCTACAGTGCAGTCTAACTCAAATGAGCTGCTAACGTAACTAACTAGCTAGCTATCTAGCCAACTTTACACTGCAAGGTTTGGTGACCAGGGCCATCTGGGACTGCCTCCTGAGGGCCTTCAGGCGTGTCAAGGCTACCTGTGTCCTGCATAACTTAATGGACACGAGGACCAGGAGGGGGATCTACAGCTTGCCGCCGTGTGCCAGAGGAGAGGTCTACAGGATGTTTCAAGGATAGGGGCAAATAACTGGGCACAGGAGGCAATCCATGTGTGGGCGATCTTCACCACCTTCTTCAAAGAGGGTGTTGTTCCCTGGCAACACCATAGACTACACTATGCACAACCAAATGCTTCTTAAGAGCCATCCACATTGCAATAAGAGTATTCTTCCATTTACTTAGCTATGTCAACTGCAGTTATTCAATTCCAGGTTTCATTCCTTTTGATTTATACTTCAGGTGAGGGTTCTGTCTGTATGGATTACTGCAACTCGCTGTTGGCTGGGCTCCCTGCCTGTGCCATTAAACCCCTACAACTCATCCAGAAACCGCAGCCCGTCTGGTGTTCAACCTTGTGTATCAACCCCGATCCGTTCCACTGGCTCCAGTGTAAGCTCGCATCCGCTACAAGACCATGGTGCTTGCCTACGGAGCTGTGAGGAGAACGGCAACCTCAGTACCTCCAGGCTCTGATCAGGCCCTACACCTAAACAAGGGCACTGCGTTCATCCACCTCTGGCCTGCTCGCCTCCCTACCACTGAGGAAGTCAGTTCTGTTCAGCCCAGTCAAAACTGTTCGCTGCTCTGGCCCCCAATGGTGGAACAAACTCCCTCACGACGCCAGGACAGCAGGTGAGTCAATCACCACATTCCGGAGACACTGAAACCCCACCTCTTTAAGGAAAACCTAGGATAGGATAAAGTAATCCTTCCCCCCCCCTTAAAAGATTTAGATGCACTATTGTAAAGTGGCTGTTCCACTGGATGTCATAAGGTGAATGCACCAATTTGTAAGTCGCTCTGGATAAGAGCGTCTGCTAAATGACTTAAATGTACTAAAACAAAAAAGGCTCTTTCAAGAGTCGCCCATATTGAGAACAATTACACACCCTATAACCCACACCTACACACTTGTGTATCAATCTGATGTGTTGTGCAGGCTCAGGTGTAACTGTGGCTCCTTCCACCTTCAAAGAATAGACAAAGGGAACCAACCATGGAGAATAGTTTCATTATTTGAGTGATTATGATGACTGAGCGTTAGGGGATTGTGCCTTTTTTTTTTTTTTTAACTGTATTATTCTGTCTCGTCTCCAGGTATGTTCTAATGTGAGAGGATAAACTGGGTGCCCGCGGCTGTTCGGAGACATGGCCAGAGACACTTATGTATCTGTGATAAACAGAGAATATTAGGGTAACCCTGTAATTCATGAATCATATGCTGTCTTCCCTGTTCCTCTGTTCTTACTACTTTGTCTCTCTCATACCTCTCCCCAACTTCCTTTTCATCTGTTTTTATAATGGCTGCCAGATGTGCATTGAAGTACAGATTGAACATTTTATTTAGAATATATTACATTTATAATGCATGTATTTATAACACTTGTATAATGAACTTTCAGTAAAGCGTTTCACATTCTCTACTGGTTGAAAAAGTCTTGTTTGATGACATACTACACCTGTCCCGTGTTTATCAGATCAATGCAGAAGTGTTTGCTATTGAGATGAACTGGTTTTATAGTAGTTACATGATGCAAAGGAAGTGTAGTTTAGTGTTTAAATGAATAAAATCTGTTTCTGTATATATGAATTATAAATCCACCTTTAAAGTTTCTAGTCTATTGCATAGTTACAATGTGTAACCATTGAGGGACCTGGATTGGAAAAACACTGGAAGTTAATAATTGTCATACATACACAGCATCATTCAAATAATGTAGTTTGATACTCCTGGTATTGGATATGACTGAAATGTCTCAGATATTCATACCTGAATCGCACCTTTTATTTGCCAATTTAGAGTACATGATCAGTGAATATATTCAATGTACAGGCTACAATGTGAGGATCTCATGCTTGGTAATAACTACATGTATATAGGACTTGCATCCTTGGCAAAACGTTTATATTCTACTCGATCCATAGGGTTCATACAGACTTTTGAAGTCGATACAACAGGCTATGATAGCTGAGGGTCATAGTTAGGTTCTGAACTAATATTTATACCAAACATTTTAGGGTCCATACACAGATCGGATAACGTTTCATAGCTAGCTACACATCCATGGGCATACAGGTATTTTTATACTCCACAAGCAAGAAAATAGCTAGATACGTTACTTCAGCTGCATTGCATGGGAAATGTCCAGGCAAGCTTACAAAATTGTACATTCAATTTGTTGTAAATGCTTTCCTAGATTCTTTGCATCCAATATTTCACAAGACGAAAGCCAAGTTTGCTGGTTTTCTCAGTAGTCCCTAACACCATTAAACAACCAGAACTACAATCCATAAAGCTACCGAGCTGGTTAATGTCAGCTAGTTTGCTATTGAGCGATTTTCGTAAATAAACAATTACGCATATGTCAAAGTTAATCTTACATTAACTAAGATTATTTGTTTTGCATGACTCATGTAATTACTTACATTCCATCCTAGTATTTTTATTTTCTCTCTTTGCAGAAGAAAATCACCAGCGATGGGCTCGTCATGCGAACCACTCGATATGATTGGTCATCGCCCAGGTCGCCACTGACGTGTTCCATGAATTTGGGAACTGCTTTTGACTCTTCACTCTCCCGCTTCTCATAGCCTCCTCTTGAAATATAATATTTGATACATTTATCTTTGTACGTTTTTGTATTTAAGACTCAACGATATGACGTAGATGCAAAGTAAACCGCATAGTGAGTCAATGTCCGCAACAACTAATAGCGTTGAAGCGCGAGGCTAAACTTCTACGCTGTTTTTGTTTCCACACGCTATGAACCAGTGCACATACTGTGTGAGAGAGAAGTCTCACATGTCGCTCATTGTATTATCTTCCTTGCCCCTAATGTCCACGTAATTCCGCTGAGTCTACCTTTCAAAAATGTGCAAAACACATTTCTGCATATTGGATTTTCATGGTTTTGACACACAGGTATTTTAAATGTATAGTTCAGAATTGTTATCAGAAAATAAGAGGCACTCTTTTTGGGAACGACAGATACAATTTGAGTAGTGCTGTCTTTTACTGACCAGAGGTGTCACCTCGTAGATAACCTCTGAACTTCATCTTAAATGTTTTCACAGTATCTCTGCCACAGTACTCTTCCCTGCCGCTGGAGGGCCCAGCAGACAGACTGATTGGAAAACAAACAGCACAATATCTCGATATTCTATGTCTGGCTTGAATATGGGTACAAGGCAATAATACCATGGTACACTCATTGCTGTGTACTTGCTACAACCCTGTACTCCTACAATACATATATTATAAACTGATGCTGGACAGCTTTTTGTTAATACTGCAGCTGAACCGCTCACTCAGAAGTTGACAGTTTGTATTCCTCCACCACCCGGTTGATTTCTTTCTTTATCAACAATTCCAGCCTCAGATACCCAGTGGAGATTGAAGGTATCCTTCAGACTGGTTATATCCACAAATTGACACTCCAGTAATCCACATCTGTGTGCATTTTTTTTTAAATGGGTCAAACTCATGCTCCAATTTAGACCAGTCCCAGATCTACTGCTGTATTGCCAATGTCCTCCCATCGTCGACCGTAGGCGTTGTCAAGACTGTCAAACAAACTGATCTGGGACCAGGCTAGTGAAGATGTGCTCCAACTGTCCATTGTCATTTCTGAATTAGATTTCCTAAACCTGAGACAGGGATTAAATTAGACATACGGTGGCAGGGTAGCCTAGTGGTTAGAGCGTTGGACTAGTAACCGGAAGGTTGCGAGTTCAAACCCCCGAGCTGACAATCTGTTGTTCTGCCCCTGAACAGGCCACTGTTCCCAGGCTGTCATTGAAAATAAGAATTTGTTCTTAACTGACTTGCCTGGTTAAATAAAGGTACATTTAAAAATACCGTCAGAGCCCCAGTGAGGTAGTCCTCCTCGGAGGAGGACTTTCTTGATCTGCCCTAGACTGAACATTTGAGTCATTTAGCAGACGCTCTTATCCAGAGCAACTTACAGGCGCAATTAGGGTTAAGTGCCTTGCTCAAGGGCACATCAACAGATTTTTCAGGGAATCGAATCAGCTTATCGAATCAGCGACCTTTCGGTTACAGGCCCAACACTCTTAACTGCTAGGCTCCCACACCTTATTATCTATACAGAAAACACCAACCAATTCAATCTACACATCTATTTCAAATAAAGAAATGCAACAATTTTACAAATACACTTAATGATCATAGATATGTCTGGCTTAGCTTATATTATTTTTACATTTCAGTCATTTAGCAGACAGTCTTAGCCAGAGCGACTTACAGTTGTGAATGCATACATTGACTTTTTTTCCATACGGGTCCCCAATGGGAATCAAACCCACATCTTGGCGAAGGCAGGCGCCGTGCTCTACCAGCTGAGCCACATGGGACAATATCGTCCAGTGTACTTGGAATTATCCACAGCGATGGAATAATGTGTCTTCTGGCCTGTGGTTGATAACATTCTGGATAACCCTTCTAGATAGACTGAGGTAAACAGTAATTGTAGGATGTGTAAGTATTCTCTTCACCCCAACTCTTGTAGATTTCCTTGAATAAGCAGTAAATGAACATTAACATAATGGAATGGACCCATAGAAAAATACAAACTCTGCAAGGTCGCCGACAAATGATACGGATAATATTTATGCCAGGCCCAAAAACAGGGACTCCTGCAAACTCCAAGTCAATACACCCGGATGAGTCGAGACAGAAAAATAGTGAGAAAACGACCATCGAAGCCTCGATAGTCTAATAATGTATATTGTACCTTGAAGAAGTCCAGAAGGTTCTTCCATTCTATATTGGACACCCGCCACCACACAACTGGACAGCTTGGACTTTTCCTGAATTGTAAATAAAAAGTTGTTTTTGCAATTGTTGTTGATATTTGCCCAGCCCATGATACTTAAGCAATAAGGCCCGTGGGGGTGTGGTATATGGCCAATATACCACGGCTAAGGACAGTTCTTTGCGGCGTGCCTGGATACAGCCCTTAGCCATTGAATATTGGCAATATACCACAAACCCCTGAGGTGCCTTATTGCTATTATAAACTGGTTTCTGATGTATTTAGCAATCAAGATAATTGTTTTGTCATATTGATGGTATATGGTCTGATATACCTTGGCTTTCAGCCAATCAGCATTCAGAGTTCAAACCACCCGGTTTATAATGAGAGTTTTGCCCAGTTTGAGCAACATTCTCTGTGTTGGTGTGCTCCTTGAAGTTAGGATTATGTCCACTATCAGAGGAATCTCTGGATCATTCTGAGATTCAGAAAGCGAAGGTATGTGAAGAAATATAGGAAAGCGTTTTGAAATATTGTACACATAAATGACATAGAATTGAATAGAAAACTTACAGGATGCTCATCGCCCTGCTCATGACTGATGATATCAAGATGGATATCTTTCGAGCCACAAAACTCAGTATCTGAGTGAAACGCTGTAGAATAAAGGAAGAGGAGGCGGCGGCGTCATCTTACTGTGGATATAGGCCAGCGTTTCCTGAACTCGGTGCACGTTCTGGTTTTTGCCCTAACACCACACAGCTGATTCAAATCATCAAAGCTTAATGGTTAGTTGAATCAGCTGTGTAGTGCTAGGAAAAAATGAAAACGTGCACCACGCTTGAGGAAACCCTGCTACAGACCATGCAGTATACAGTATGCAAATTAACCTGTATATTAACCTGTATATATATTTTTAGCCTAGCCTGAAATGGCCCTTGTTGCCTCAACTAGTTCTGCTGTTTCTGACACATTCCAACAGGCTTAGCAGCAGCTGGTCTCAGGTCTGTGACTGGGAAGACATGTCAATGATAGGCCTAGATTCATTCGTTTTCAGGAAATTGTTTACAAACTGAAATGTACATGTCATTGCATACTGCTGAATGATGAAGTGTGGTTAAACTAATATTGTATAGTGGGTTATTTAAGTAATTATTAAGCCAGTGTTTGGAGGATATATTGGCACGGGTGTTGTTAGGCCCGAGACAACGTTTTTTTTGACTGGGATGACGAGACAGTAGATTGCGCAGTCAAATAGAACAGAGTAAATAAGCATTTTAACGGCTGGTGGTAACTTGTGGATTATAAACTGGGTGGTTAGAGACCTGAATGCTTATTGGCTGACAGCTGTGGTATATCAGACCATATACCACGGGTATGACAAAACATTTATTTTTACTGCTCTACTTACGTTGGTAACCAGTTTATAATAGCAATAAGGCACCTCGGGGGTTTGTGGTATATGACAAATATACCACGGCTAAGGGCTTTATCCAGACACTAAGAACAGCCCTTAGCTGTGGTATATTGGTCATATACCACACCCCCTCTGGCCTTATTGCTTGAATAGACACTGTCTGGGATGTGGTTTTAACCAATCAGCATTCAGAATTAGACCCCCCTGTTGTATAAATACTCACTAAATAACATTCTAATGCAGAACGGGGGATTCTCACCTCATTGTTAGAGATAGTTCCAACAATTTGGAAAGTCCCATCTTGCAGTGTAGGCTCAGCCGCAGGGGGACCATCCTCATTTGACAGAATATGCACACTGTCAAGAAAAGAAGAAAAAGACATTTAGATGAATACGTATCAATAGTTGGATAACTTTCTTTCTTTTCGTCCACCATGTCTCCTGTTGCTGTGGAAACGCTTTGAGGTTGCTAACATCGTCTCAGCCAATGAAATAAGTTCATTTGCAAAAGGGAGCACTGCATCTTGCTCAGATAAATTGTAAAATAGACATGATAAAAAATACATTGTATGGGTTCAATGAATATTTCATATTATATCAAATGCAATGCAGAAATGTTTTTTATTTTACACAGGCTATTTGGTGGAGTTTTGGGCAGAAGATGGCTCTATTCTCCAGTTAGTGTAAAAATATAATGAAATCAATGCTATTTTTGTCAGTCATATATTTAAACTCTCCCCATGACTTCTAGGCTAGCTATTAGCTCGCTGTTGTGTCCTGTCAAAAATGCCTTCATCAGTTGTCTTCCACCCTGATTTTGTTTGGTGATTTAGGCTTAGTGCAGTATGTCTTCCTCAGCTGTGTGGTGGTAAATTTGACCAACCATTCAGGGTCTTCCTCCAAAACTCACCTCAACTAGTCTTGTAAACTACTCTGTTTAGTGTTGATATGAATGTAATTCACAATAGGACAGGTGATTGTAGGACATTATACAGTATGTGCAATGTAGCCACACACACACACACACTCTCTCCCAACCACCACACACCTGTAGCAGCACAGGACAACAACAGGGTTAGTGCTGACATGGAAACTTCCAAAGCACTTCACATATTTATAGAGCTGACACTATGTGACAAACTGTCGGCACGACCTCATCTGCCTTCAAACTGCCCCACTCCCTACTACAGGTCCCTCTCTCAGCACACTGTAAAACACAACCTCACAACGGAATGCCGGTCAATGACAACACACTGTAAAACACAGTTACACACACACGTCACCTGGCAGTAAATTGTAACACACATTCACAAAATGGCAGTAGATGGCAAACTGTTTAGCTATTTGAATTGAGAATTCAGTTATAATTAAAATAAGTAATAATGCAGATAAAACACTATAATTCATACTTATTTTCACCTTTTTCAAATTGCATGACTTAGTCATGCTCCAACACTCTTTAGAGCGTACTCAACAACAGGGGTGGAAAGTACTTTAAGTAAAAATACTTTAAAGTACTACATAAGTCGTTTTTTGGGGGGGGTATCTACTTTACTTTACTATTTATATTTTTGTGACAACTTTTACTTTTACTTCACTACATTCCGAAAGAAAATAATGTACTTTTTACTCCTAAAATATTCCCTGACATCCAAAAGTACTCATTACATTTTGACAGGAAGATGGTCCAATTCAGATACTTATCGAGTGAACATTCCTGGTCATCCCTACTGCCTCTGGTCTGGAGGACTCACTAAACACAGAACATTCCTGGTCATCCCTACTGCCTCTGGTCTGGAGGACTCACTAAACACAGAACATTCCTGGTCATCCCTACTGCCTCTGGTCTGGAGGACTCACTAAACACAGAACATTCCTGGTCATCCCTACTGCCTCTGGTCTGGAGGACTCACTAAACACAGAACATTCCTGGTCATCCCTACTGTCTCTGGTCTGGAGGACTCACTAAACACAGAACATTCCTGGTCATCCCTACTGCCTCTGGTCTGGAGGACTCACTAAACAGAGAACATCCATGGTCATCCCTACTGTCTCTGGTCTGGAGGACTCACTAAACACAGAACATTCCTGGTCATCCCTACTGCCTCTGGTCTGGAGGACTCACTAAACACAGAACATTCCTGGTCATCCCTACTGTCTCTGGTCTGGAGGACTCACTAAACACAGAACATTCCTGGTCATCCCTACTGCCTCTGGTCTGGAGGACTCACTAAACACAGAACATTCCTGGTCATCCCTACTGCCTCTGGTCTGGAGGACTCACTAAACACAGAACATTCCTGGTCATCCCTACTGCCTCTGGTCTGGAGGACTCACTAAACACAGAACATTCCTGGTCATCCCTACTGCCTCTGGTCTGGAGGACTCACTAAACACAGAACATTCCTGGTCATCCCTACTGCCTCTGGTCTGGAGGACTCACTAAACACAGAACATTCCTGGTCATCCCTACTGCCTCTGGTCTGGAGGACTCACTAAACACAGAACATTCCTGGTCATCCCTACTGCCTCTGGTCTGGAGGACTCACTAAACACAGAACATTCCTGGTCATCCCTACTGCCTCTGGTCTGGAGGACTCACTAAACACAGAACATTCCTGGTCATCCCTACTGCCTCTGGTCTGGAGGACTCACTAAACACAGAACATTCCTGGTCATCCCTACTGCCTCTGGTCTGGAGGACTCACTAAACACAGAACATTCCTGGTCATCCCTACTGTCTCTGGTCTGGAGGACTCACTAAACACAGAACATTCCTGGTCATCCCTACTGTCTCTGGTCTGGAGGACTCACTAAACACAGAACATTCCTGGTCATCCCTACTGTCTCTGGTCTGGAGGACTCACTAAACACAGAACATTCCTGGTCATCCCTACTGCCTCTGGTCTGGAGGACTCACTAAACACAGAACATTCCTGGTCATCCCTACTGCCTCTGGTCTGGAGGACTCACTAAACACAGAACATTCCTGGTCATCCCTACTGCCTCTGGTCTGGAGGACTCACTAAACACAGAACATTCCTGGTCATCCCTACTGCCTCTGGTCTGGAGGACTCACTAAACACAGAACATTCCTGGTCATCCCTACTGCCTCTGGTCTGGAGGACTCACTAAACACAGAACATTCCTGGTCATCCCTACTGCCTCTGGTCTGGAGGACTCACTAAACACAGAACATTCCTGGTCATCCCTACTGCCTCTGGTCTGGAGGACTCACTAAACAGAGAACATTCCTGGTCATCCCTACTGCCTCTGGTCTGGAGGACTCACTAAACACAGAACATTCCTGGTCATCCCTACTGCCTCTGGTCTGGAGGACTCACTAAACACAGAACATTCCTGGTCATCCCTACTGCCTCTGGTCTGGAGGACTCACTAAACACAGAACATTCCTGGTCATCCCTACTGCCTCTGGTCTGGAGGACTCACTAAACACAGAACATTCCTGGTCATCCCTACTGCCTCTGGTCTGGAGGACTCACTAAACACAGAACATTCCTGGTCATCCCTACTGTCTCTGGTCTGGAGGACTCACTAAACACAGAACATTCCTGGTCATCCCTACTGTCTCTGGTCTGGAGGACTCACTAAACACAGAACATTCCTGGTCATCCCTACTGCCTCTGGTCTGGAGGACTCACTAAACACAGAACATTCCTGGTCATCCCTACTGCCTCTGGTCTGGAGGACTCACTAAACACAGAACATTCCTGGTCATCCCTACTGCCTCTGGTCTGGAGGACTCACTAAACACAGAACATTCCTGGTCATCCCTACTGTCTCTGGTCTGGAGGACTCACTAAACACAGAACATTCCTGGTCATCCCTACTGCCTCTGGTCTGGAGGACTCACTAAACACAGAACATTCCTGGTCATCCCTACTGCCTCTGGTCTGGAGGACTCACTAAACACAGAACATTCCTGGTCATCCCTACTGCCTCTGGTCTGGAGGACTCACTTAACACACAACATTCCTGGTCATCCCTACTGTCTCTGGTCTGGAGGACTCACTAAACACAGAACATTCCTGGTCATCCCTACTGCCTCAGGTCTGGAGGACTCACTTAACACACAACATTCCTGGTCATCCCTACTGTCTCTGGTCTGGAGGACTCACTAAACACAGAACATTCCTGGTCATCCCTTCTGTCTCTGGTCTGGAGGACTCACTAAACACAGAACATTCCTGGTCATCCCTACTGCCTCTGGTCTGGAGGACTCACTAAACACAGAACATTCCTGGTCATCCCTACTGCCTCTGGTCTGGAGGACTCACTAAACACAGAACATTCCTGGTCATCCCTTCTGTCTCTGGTCTGGAGGACTCACTAAACACAGAACATTCCTGGTCATCCCTACTGCCTCTGGTCTGGAGGACTCACTAAACACAGAACATTCCTGGTCATCCCTACTGCCTCTGGTCTGGAGGACTCACTAAACACAGAACATTCCTGGTCATCCCTACTGTCTCTGGTCTGGAGGACTCACTAAACACAGAACATTCCTGGTCATCCCTACTGTCTCTGGTCTGGAGGACTCACTAAACACAGAACATTCCTGGTCATCCCTACTGCCTCTGGTCTGGAGGACTCACTAAACACAGAACATTCCTGGTCATCCCTACTGCCTCTGGTCTGGAGGACTCACTAAACACAGAACATTCCTGGTCATCCCTACTGTCTCTGGTCTGGAGGACTCACTAAACACAGAACATTCCTGGTCATCCCTACTGCCTCTGGTCTGGAGGACTCACTAAACACAGAACATTCCTGGTCATCCCTACTGTCTCTGGTCTGGAGGACTCACTAAACACAGAACATTCCTGGTCATCCCTACTGCCTCTGGTCTGGAGGACTCACTAAACACAGAACATTCCTGGTCATCCCTACTGTCTCTGGTCTGGAGGACTCACTAAACACAGAACATTCCTGGTCATCCCTTCTGTCTCTGGTCTGGAGGACTCACTAAACACAGAACATTCCTGGTCATCCCTACTGCCTCTGGTCTGGAGGACTCACTAAACACAGAACATTCCTGGTCATCCCTACTGCCTCTGGTCTGGAGGACTCACTAAACACAGAACATTCCTGGTCATCCCTACTGTCTCTGGTCTGGAGGACTCACTAAACACAGAACATTCCTGGTCATCCCTACTGCCTCTGGTCTGGAGGACTCACTAAACACAGAAACATTCCTGGTCATCCCTACTGCCTCTGGTCTGGAGGACTCACTAACACAGAGAACATTCCTGGTCATCCCTACTGTCTCTGGTCTGGAGGACTCACTAAACACAGAACATTCCTGGTCATCCCTACTGCCTCTGGTCTGGAGGACTCACTAAACACAGAACATTCCTGGTCATCCCTACTGCCTCTGGTCTGGAGGACTCACTAAACACAGAACATTCCTGGTCATCCCTACTGTCTCTGGTCTGGAGGACTCACTAAACACAGAACATTCCTGGTCATCCCTACTGCCTCTGGTCTGGAGGACTCACTAAACACAGAACATTCCTGGTCATCCCTACTGCCTCTGGTCTGGAGGACTCACTAAACACAGAACATTCCTGGTCATCCCTACTGCCTCTGGTCTGGAGGACTCACTAACACAGAACATTCCTGGTCATCCCTACTGTCTCTGGTCTGGAGGACTCACTAAACACAGAACATTCCTGGTCATCCCTACTGCCTCTGGTCTGGAGGACTCACTAAACACAGAACATTCCTGGTCATCCCTACTGCCTCTGGTCTGGAGGACTCACTAAACACAGAACATTCCTGGTCATCCCTACTGTCTCTGGTCTGGAGGACTCACTAAACACAGAACATTCCTGGTCATCCCTACTGCCTCTGGTCTGGAGGACTCACTAAACACAGAACATTCCTGGTCATCCCTACTGTCTCTGGTCTGGAGGACTCACTAAACACAGAACATTCCTGGTCATCCCTACTGCCTCTGGTCTGGAGGACTCACTAAACACAGAACATTCCTGGTCATCCCTACTGTCTCTGGTCTGGAGGACTCACTAAACACAGAACATTCCTGGTCATCCCTACTGCCTCTGGTCTGGAGGACTCACTAAACACAGAACATTCCTGGTCATCCCTACTGCCTCTGGTCTGGAGGACTCACTAAACACAGAACATTCCTGGTCATCCCTACTGCCTCTGGTCTGGAGGACTCACTAAACACAGAACATTCCTGGTCATCCCTTCTGTCTCTCTCTGGAGGACTCACTAAACACAGAACATTCCTGGTCATCCCTACTGCCTCTGGTCTGGAGGACTCACTAAACACAGAACATTCCTGGTCATCCCTACTGCCTCTGGTCTGGAGGACTCACTAAACACAGAACATTCCTGGTCATCCCTACTGCCTCTGGTCTGGAGGACTCACTAAACACAGAACATTCCTGGTCATCCCTACTGCCTCTGGTCTGGAGGACTCACTAAACACAGAACATTCCTGGTCATCCCTACTGCCTCTGGTCTGGAGGACTCACTAAACACAGAACATTCCTGGTCATCCCTACTGTCTCTGGTCTGGAGGACTCACTAAACACAGAACATTCCTGGTCATCCCTACTGCCTCTGGTCTGGAGGACTCACTAAACAGAGAACATCCTGGTCATCCCTACTGCCTCTGGTCTGGAGGACTCACTAAACACAGAACATTCCTGGTCATCCCTACTGCCTCTGGTCTGGAGGACTCACTAAACACAGAACATTCCTGGTCATCCCTACTGTCTCTGGTCTGGAGGACTCACTAAACACAGAACATTCCTGGTCATCCCTACTGCCTCTGGTCTGGAGGACTCACTAAACACAGAACATTCCTGGTCATCCCTACTGTCTCTGGTCTGGAGGACTCACTAAACACAGAACATTCCTGGTCATCCCTACTGCCTCTGGTCTGGAGGACTCACTAAACACAGAACATTCCTGGTCATCCCTACTGCCTCTGGTCTGGAGGACTCACTAAACACAGAACATTCCTGGTCATCCCTACTGCCTCTGGTCTGGAGGACTCACTAAACACAGAACATTCCTGGTCATCCCTACTGTCTCTGGTCTGGAGGACTCACTAAACACAGAACATTCCTGGTCATCCCTACTGCCTCTGGTCTGGAGGACTCACTAAACACAGAACATTCCTGGTCATCCCTACTGCCTCTGGTCTGGAGGACTCACTAAACACAGAACATTCCTGGTCATCCCTACTGCCTCTGGTCTGGAGGACTCACTAAACAGAGAAACATCCTGGTCATCCCTACTGCCTCTGGTCTGGAGGACTCACTAAACACAGAACATTCCTGGTCATCCCTACTGCCTCTGGTCTGGAGGACTCACTAAACACAGAACATTCCTGGTCATCCCTACTGCCTCTGGTCTGGAGGACTCACTAAACAGAGAACATTCCTGGTCATCCCTACTGTCTCTGGTCTGGAGGACTCACTAAACACAGAACATTCCTGGTCATCCCTACTGCCTCTGGTCTGGAGGACTCACTAAACAGAGAACATCCTGGTCATCCCTACTGCCTCTGGTCTGGAGGACTCACTAAACACAGAACATTCCTGGTCATCCCTACTGCCTCTGGTCTGGAGGACTCACTAAACACACAACATTCCTGGTCATCCCTACTGTCTCTGGTCTGGAGGACTCACTAAACACAGAACATTCCTGGTCATCCCTACTGCCTCTGGTCTGGAGGACTCACTAAACACAGAACATTCCTGGTCATCCCTACTGCCTCTGGTCTGGAGGACTCACTAAACACAGAACATTCCTGGTCATCCCTACTGTCTCTGGTCTGGAGGACTCACTAAACACAGAACATTCCTGGTCATCCCTACTGCCTCTGGTCTGGAGGACTCACTAAACACAGAACATTCCTGGTCATCCCTACTGCCTCTGGTCTGGAGGACTCACTAAACACAGAACATTCCTGGTCATCCCTACTGCCTCTGGTCTGGAGGACTCACTAAACACAGAACATTCCTGGTCATCCCTACTGCCTCTGCCTCTGGTCTGGAGGACTCACTAAACACAGAACATTCCTGGTCATCCCTACTGCCTCTGGTCTGGAGGACTCACTAAACACAGAACATTCCTGGTCATCCCTACTGCCTCTGGTCTGGAGGACTCACTAAACACAGAACATTCCTGGTCATCCCTACTGCCTCTGGTCTGGAGGACTCACTAAACACAGAACATTCCTGGTCATCCCTACTGCCTCTGGTCTGGAGGACTCACTAAACACAGAACATTCCTGGTCATCCCTACTGCCTCTGGTCTGGAGGACTCACTAAACACAGAACATTCCTGGTCATCCCTACTGCCTCTGGTCTGGAGGACTCACTAAACACAGAACATTCCTGGTCATCCCTACTGTCTCTGGTCTGGAGGACTCACTAAACACAGAACATTCCTGGTCATCCCTACTGCCTCTGGTCTGGAGGACTCACTAAACACAGAACATTCCTGGTCATCCCTACTGCCTCTGGTCTGGAGGACTCACTAAACACAGAACATTCCTGGTCATCCCTACTGCCTCTGGTCTGGAGGACTCACTAAACACAGAACATTCCTGGTCATCCCTACTGCCTCTGGTCTGGAGGACTCACTAAACACAGAACATTCCTGGTCATCCCTACTGCCTCTGGTCTGGAGGACTCACTAAACAGAGAACATCCTGGTCATCCCTACTGTCTCTGGTCTGGAGGACTCACTAAACACAGAACATTCCTGGTCATCCCTACTGCCTCTGGTCTGGAGGACTCACTAAACACAGAACATTCCTGGTCATCCCTACTGCCTCTGGTCTGGAGGACTCACTAAACACAGAACATTCCTGGTCATCCCTACTGCCTCAGGTCTGGAGGACTCACTAAACAGAGAACATTCCTGGTCATCCCTACTGTCTCTGGTCTGGAGGACTCACTAAACACAGAACATTCCTGGTCATCCCTACTGTCTCTGGTCTGGAGGACTCACTAAACACAGAACATTCCTGGTCATCCCTACTGCCTCTGGTCTGGAGGACTCACTAAACACAGAACATTCCTGGTCATCCCTACTGCCTCTGGTCTGGAGGACTCACTAAACACAGAACATTCCTGGTCATCCCTACTGTCTCTGGTCTGGAGGACTCACTAAACACAGAACATTCCTGGTCATCCCTACTGCCTCTGGTCTGGAGGACTCACTAAACACAGAACATTCCTGGTCATCCCTACTGCCTCTGGTCTGGAGGACTCACTAAACACAGAACATTCCTGGTCATCCCTACTGCCTCTGGTCTGGAGGACTCACTAAACAGAGAACATCCCATGGTCATCCCTACTGTCTCTGGTCTGGAGGACTCACTAAACACAGAACATTCCTGGTCATCCCTACTGCCTCTGGTCTGGAGGACTCACTAAACACAGAACATTCCTGGTCATCCCTACTGCCTCTGGTCTGGAGGACTCACTAAACAGAGAACATCCCTGGTCATCCCTACTGCCTCTGGTCTGGAGGACTCACTAAACACAGAACATTCCTGGTCATCCCTACTGCCTCTGGTCTGGAGGACTCACTAAACACAGAACATTCCTGGTCATCCCTACTGTCTCTGGTCTGGAGGACTCACTAAACACAGAACATTCCTGGTCATCCCTACTGCCTCTGGTCTGGAGGACTCACTAAACAGAGAACATCCATGGTCATCCCTACTGTCTCTGGTCTGGAGGACTCACTAAACACAGAACATTCCTGGTCATCCCTACTGCCTCTGGTCTGGAGGACTCACTAAACACAGAACATTCCTGGTCATCCCTACTGCCTCTGGTCTGGAGGACTCACTTAACACACAACATTCCTGGTCATCCCTACTGTCTCTGGTCTGGAGGACTCACTAAACACAGAACATTCCTGGTCATCCCTACTGCCTCTGGTCTGGAGGACTCACTAAACACAGAACATTCCTGGTCATCCCTACTGCCTCTGGTCTGGAGGACTCACTAAACACAGAACATTCCTGGTCATCCCTACTGCCTCTGGTCTGGAGGACTCACTAAACACAGAACATTCCTGGTCATCCCTACTGTCTCTGGTCTGGAGGACTCACTAAACACAGAACATTCCTGGTCATCCCTTCTGTCTCTGGTCTGGAGGACTCACTAAACACAGAACATTCCTGGTCATCCCTACTGCCTCTGGTCTGGAGGACTCACTAAACACAGAACATTCCTGGTCATCCCTACTGCCTCTGGTCTGGAGGACTCACTAAACACAGAACATTCCTGGTCATCCCTACTGCCTCTGGTCTGGAGGACTCACTAAACACAGAACATTCCTGGTCATCCCTACTGCCTCTGGTCTGGAGGACTCACTAAACACAGAACATTCCTGGTCATCCCTACTGCCTCTGGTCTGGAGGACTCACTAAACACAGAACATTCCTGGTCATCCCTACTGCCTCTGGTCTGGAGGACTCACTAAACACAGAACATTCCTGGTCATCCCTACTGCCTCTGGTCTGGAGGACTCACTAAACACAGAACATTCCTGGTCATCCCTACTGTCTCTGGTCTGGAGGACTCACTAAACACAGAACATTCCTGGTCATCCCTACTGCCTCTGGTCTGGAGGACTCACTAAACACAGAACATTCCTGGTCATCCCTACTGCCTCTGGTCTGGAGGACTCACTAAACACAGAACATTCCTGGTCATCCCTGGAGGACTCACTAAACACAGAACATTCCTGGTCATCCCTACTGGTCTCTGGTCTGGAGGACTCACTAAACACAGAACATTCCTGGTCATCCCTACTGTCTCTGGTCTGGAGGACTCACTAAACACAGAACATTCCTGGTCATCCCTACTGCCTCTGGTCTGGAGGACTCACTAAACACAGAACATTCCTGGTCATCCCTACTGCCTCTGGTCTGGAGGACTCACTAAACACAGAACATTCCTGGTCATCCCTACTGCCTCTGGTCTGGAGGACTCACTAAACACAGAACATTCCTGGTCATCCCTACTGCCTCTGGTCTGGAGGACTCACTAAACAGAGAACATCCCTGGTCATCCCTACTGTCTCTGGTCTGGAGGACTCACTAAACACAGAACATTCCTGGTCATCCCTACTGCCTCTGGTCTGGAGGACTCACTAAACACAGAACATTCCTGGTCATCCCTACTGCCTCTGGTCTGGAGGACTCACTAAACACAGAACATTCCTGGTCATCCCTACTGCCTCTGGTCTGGAGGACTCACTTAACACACAACATTCCTGGTCATCCCTACTGTCTCTGGTCTGGAGGACTCACTAAACACAGAACATTCCTGGTCATCCCTTCTGTCTCTGGTCTGGAGGACTCACTAAACACAGAACATTCCTGGTCATCCCTACTGCCTCTGGTCTGGAGGACTCACTAAACACAGAACATTCCTGGTCATCCCTACTGCCTCTGGTCTGGAGGACTCACTAAACACAGAACATTCCTGGTCATCCCTTCTGTCTCTGGTCTGGAGGACTCACTAAACACAGAACATTCCTGGTCATCCCTACTGCCTCTGGTCTGGAGGACTCACTAAACACAGAACATTCCTGGTCATCCCTACTGTCTCTCGTCTGGAGGACTCACTAAACACAGAACATTCCTGGTCATCCCTACTGCCTCTGGTCTGGAGGACTCACTAAACAGAGAACATCCATGGTCATCCCTACTGTCTCTGGTCTGGAGGACTCACTAAACACAGAACATTCCTGGTCATCCCTACTGCCTCTGGTCTGGAGGACTCACTAAACACAGAACATTCCTGGTCATCCCTACTGCCTCTGGTCTGGAGGACTCACTAAACAGAGAACATCCCTGGTCATCCCTACTGTCTCTGGTCTGGAGGACTCACTAAACACAGAACATTCCTGGTCATCCCTACTGTCTCTGGTCTGGAGGACTCACTAAACACAGAACATTCCTGGTCATCCCTACTGTCTCTGGTCTGGAGGACTCACTAAACACAGAACATTCCTGGTCATCCCTACTGCCTCTGGTCTGGAGGACTCACTAAACAGAGAACATCCATGGTCATCCCTACTGTCTCTGGTCTGGAGGACTCACTAAACACAGAACATTCCTGGTCATCCCTACTGCCTCTGGTCTGGAGGACTCACTAAACACAGAACATTCCTGGTCATCCCTACTGCCTCTGGTCTGGAGGACTCACTAAACACACAACATTCCTGGTCATCCCTACTGTCTCTGGTCTGGAGGACTCACTAAACACAGAACATTCCTGGTCATCCCTACTGCCTCAGGTCTGGAGGACTCACTAAACACAGAACATTCCTGGTCATCCCTACTGCCTCTGGTCTGGAGGACTCACTAAACACAGAACATTCCTGGTCATCCCTACTGCCTCTGGTCTGGAGGACTCACTAAACACAGAACATTCCTGGTCATCCCTACTGTCTCTGGTCTGGAGGACTCACTAAACACAGAACATTCCTGGTCATCCCTTCTGTCTCTGGTCTGGAGGACTCACTAAACACAGAACATTCCTGGTCATCCCCTGGCCTCTGGTCTGGAGGACTCACTAAACACAGAACATTCCTGGTCATCCCTACTGCCTCTGGTCTGGAGGACTCACTAAACACAGAACATTCCTGGTCATCCCTACTGCCTCTGGTCTGGAGGACTCACTAAACACAGAACATTCCTGGTCATCCCTACTGCCTCTGGTCTGGAGGACTCACTAAACACAGAACATTCCTGGTCATCCCTACTGCCTCTGGTCTGGAGGACTCACTAAACACAGAACATTCCTGGTCATCCCTACTGCCTCTGGTCTGGAGGACTCACTAAACACAGAACATTCCTGGTCATCCCTACTGCCTCTGGTCTGGAGGACTCACTAAACACAGAACATTCCTGGTCATCCCTACTGTCTCTGGTCTGGAGGACTCACTAAACACAGAACATTCCTGGTCATCCCTACTGCCTCTGGTCTGGAGGACTCACTAAACACAGAACATTCCTGGTCATCCCTACTGCCTCTGGTCTGGAGGACTCACTAAACACAGAACATTCCTGGTCATCCCTACTGCCTCTGGTCTGGAGGACTCACTAAACACAGAACATTCCTGGTCATCCCTACTGTCTCTGGTCTGGAGGACTCACTAAACACAGAACATTCCTGGTCATCCCTACTGCCTCTGGTCTGGAGGACTCACTAAACACAGAACATTCCTGGTCATCCCTACTGCCTCTGGTCTGGAGGACTCACTAAACACAGAACATTCCTGGTCATCCCTACTGCCTCTGGTCTGGAGGACTCACTAAACACAGAACATTCCTGGTCATCCCTACTGCCTCTGGTCTGGAGGACTCACTAAACACAGAACATTCCTGGTCATCCCTACTGTCTCTGGTCTGGAGGACTCACTAAACACAGAACATTCCTGGTCATCCCTACTGCCTCTGGTCTGGAGGACTCACTAAACACAGAACATTCCTGGTCATCCCTACTGCCTCTGGTCTGGAGGACTCACTAAACACAGAACATTCCTGGTCATCCCTACTGCCTCTGGTCTGGAGGACTCACTAAACACATTCCTGGTCATCCCTACTGTCTCTGGTCTGAGGACTCACTAAACACAGAACATTCCTGGTCATCCCTACTGCCTCAGGTCTGGAGGACTCACTAAACACAGAACATTCCTGGTCATCCCTACTGCCTCAGGTCTGGAGGACTCACTAAACACAGAACATTCCTGGTCATCCCTACTGCCTCTGGTCTGGAGGACTGACTAAACACAGAACATTCCTGGTCATCCCTACTGCCTCTGGTCTGGTGGACTCACTAAACACAGAACATTCCTGGTCATCCCTACTGTGTGCTCCTGGTGATCCATAAATGACAAAAACAAGAAAATCGTGCCGTCTGGTTTGCTTAATATAAGGAATTTAAAATGATTTACTTTCGATACTTAAGTATATTTTTGCAATTACATTTACTTTTGATACATGAGTATATTTGAAATCAAATACTTTTAGACTTTTACTCAAGTAGTATTTTACTGGGTGACTTTCACTTTTACTTGAGCCATTTTCTATTAAGGTATCTTTACTTTTTACTCAAGTATGACAATTTAGTACTTTTCCCACCACGGCTCAACAAGATGTCCAACTGCATCTAAATTCTGTCTCAGAGAGTATAGAGCTCTTAAGTAGTCAATATAATCTCACCTCTAGAGTCTGTCAGGGGCCTCAGGAAACAGAGAGAATTGATGGTGCCATGCCTTACTACCACTCCTCTGCCGACAGCTACTGTCTGTCAGTGATTTACAGTGAGAAACACACATCGATTTGAGTAATATTTCTATTGCTGTTCTGGACTGATATGCCTCTCACGGTGCATTCTGTCTACTGCTGCACTGCCAGCAGCTGTTAGAGACGGCACGTGGGCACACACATCCCATCACATAGCGTTAAGTACAGGGGACAACTGAGAATACAATTAGCCTGCTGTCAAGGATCTCCATTTTGTTCCTCCCTCAGTGTCATTCAGTTCAGTAGTATTGTTTGTTGTTGTTTTTATGACACAAAGAACATTTCTTTGAAAACAGTAAAACAGATAAGCAGTTTGTCTAAAGCCATGGTTCCTTCCCCACAGTTGCTCTCAGCCTCTCAGTCTCTCAGTCCCAGTAACCAAACAACAGGTGTGAAGTCAAAATGTTGCCGTGAACTGAACATGTGCTGGTGGCCCTAAAATACAATGCAAGTCCTTTGCAATGAATGTACCAATGGGCCATCATGGGGCGGCAGGGTAGCCTAGTGGTTAGACTGGTGGACTAGCAACCGGAAGGTTGCGAGTTCAAACCCCTGAGCTGACAAGGTACAAATCTGTTGTTCTGCCCCTGAACAAGCAGTTAACCCACTGTTCCTAGGCTGTCATTGAAAATAAGAATTTGTTCTTAACTGACTTGCCTAGTTAAATAAATGTAAAATAAAAAAAATAAAAACCACCACTACAAGTGAGAGACTGTGAGAGACCTCTAGCTTGATTTTTCACTTAAATTGACTTTTTTGTTATTACACTGCGAGGCTGCACAAGCCTGTGATGGATAAAGACGTCATTTTGAATGGTAAACAAAAATCACATCTACCAAGTTGAAGTCCATTTTAAAAAGCATTTGTGGTCAATGGAACAGCTGCCTACTGGGATGACTACCCATTGCTGATGGGGGTTGAGACACACGCACACACAAACAAACACACACACACACACACACACACACACACACACACACACACACACACACACACACACACACACACACACACACACACACACACACACACACACACACACCAAGGCATACACAGTGCTGGGGGGTTGACCAAGGCAGGCCAGGCAGCTGTCAGAAACAGACACAGGCAGACAAATCCTGGGCCGCCTACTTCACCTTATAAGGAAGAAGGTCCCCCAAAAGTATGACCAGGTCTCAGACCTATTCTGCTTATCCTGGTCAACTCCCACTGGACTTGGCGTCACCTGGTTATCCTGGTCAACTCTCACTGGGCTTGGCGTCACCTGGTTATCCTGGTCAACTCTCACTGGGCTTGGTGTCACCTGGTTATCCTGGTCAACTCTCACTGGGCATGGAGTCACCTGGTTATCCTGGTCAACTCTCACTGGGCTTGGGGTCACCTGGTTATCCTGGTCAACTCTCACTGGGCATGGAGTCACCTGGTTATCCTGGTCAACTCTCACTGGGCTTGGGGTCACCTGGTTATCCTGGTCAACTCTCACTGGGCTTGGCGTCACCTGGTTATCCTGGTCAACTCTCACTGGGCTTGGGGTCACCTGGTTATCCTGGTCAACTCTCACTGGGCATGGAGTCACCTGGTTATCCTGGTCAACTCTCACTGGGCATGGCGTCACCTGGTTATCCTGGTCAACTCTCACTGGGCTTTGCGTCACCTGGTTATCCTGGTCAACTCTCACTGGGCTTGGTGTCACCTGGTTATCCTGGTCAACTCTCACTGGGCTTGGGGTCACCTGGTTATCCTGGTCAACTCTCACTGGGCTTGGGGTCACCTGGTTATCCTGGTCAACTCTCACTGGGCTTGGGGTCACCTGGTTATCCTGGTCAACTCTCACTGGGCTTGGGGTCACCTGGTTATCCTGGTCAACTCTCACTGGGCTTGGGGTCACCTGGTTATCCTGGTCAACTCTCACTGGGCTTGGTGTCACCTGGTTATCCTGGTCAACTCTCACTGGGCTTGGGGTCACCTGGTTATCCTGGTCAACTCTCACTGGGCTTGGGGTCACCTGGTTATCCTGGTCAACTCTCACTGGGCTTGGTGTCACCTGGTTATCCTGGTCAACTCTCACTGGGCTTGGGGTCACCTGGTTATCCTGGTCAACTCTCACTGGGCTTGGGGTCACCTGGTTATCATGGTCAACTCCTGGTCAACTCTCACTCTCACTCCCTCCTCCCTCATCCCTCATCCCTCCTCCACTCTTCTATTCTCCTCCCTCCTCCACTCTACTATTCTCCTCCCTCCTCCCTCATCCCTGCTCCACTTTACTATTCTCCTTCCTCCTCCACTCTACTATTCTCCTCCCTCCTCCCTCATCCCTGCTCCACTTTACTATTCTCCTTCCTCCTCCACTCTACTATTCTCCTCCCTCCTCCCTCATCCCTGCTCCACTCTACTATTCTCCTCCCTTCTACACTCTACTATTCTCCTTCCTCCTCCACTCTACTATTCTCCTTCCTCATCCCTCCTCCACTCTGCTATTCTCCTCTCTCCTCCCTCATCCCTCCTTCCCTCTACTATTCTCATTCCTCCCCCACGCTACTATTCTCCTCCTCCTCCACTTTACTATCCTCCTCCAATCTACTATTCTCCTCCCTCCTCCACTCTACTATTCTCCTCCCTCATTCCTCCTCCACTCTACTATTCTCCTCCTTCCTCCCTCATTCCTCCTCCACTCTACTATTCTCCTTCCTCCTCCACTCTACTATTCTCCTCCTCCTCCTCCCTCCACTCTACTATTCTCCTTCTCCTCTCTCCTATTCTACTCCCTCCTCCCTCTACTATTCCTCCTCCTCCATCTACTATTCTCCTCCTCCCTCCTCATCCTCTACTCTACTATTCTCTCCCTCCTCCACTCTACTATTCTCCTTCCTCCACTCCTATTCTCCTTCCTCCTCCTACTATTCTCCTCATCCTCCTCCTCCTCTCCACTCTACTATTCTCCTTCCTCCTCCAATCTACTATTCTCCTCCCTCCTCCACTCTACTATTCTCCTCCCTCCTCACTCCTCTACACTACTATTCTCCTCCCTCCTCCACTCTACTATTCTCCTTCCTCCTCCACTCTACTATTCTCCTTACTCCTCCACTCTGCTATTCTCCTCCCTCCTCCCTCATCCCTCCTTCCCTCTACTATTCTCATTCCTCCTCCACTCTACTATTCTCCTCCCTCCTCCAATCTACTATTCTCCTTCCTCCTCCAATCTACTATTCTCCTCCCTCCTCCACTTTACTATCCTCCTCCAATCTACCATTCTCCTCCCTCCTCCACTCTACTATTCTCCTCCCTTCTACTATTCTCATTCCTCCTCCACTCTACTATTCTCCTTCCTCATCCCTCCTCCACTCTACTATTCTCCTCCCTCCTCCCTTATCCCTCCTTCCCTCTACTATTCTCATTCCTCCTCCACTCTACTAATCTCCTCTCATTCCTCCTCCACTCTACTATTCTCATTCCTCCTCCACTCTACTATTCTCCTCCCTCCTCCATTCTCCTATACTCCTATTTCTCCCTCCTCCACTCTACTATTCTCCTCCTCTCCCCCAATTCTATTCTCATTCCTCCTCCACTCTATTCTATTCTCCTCCCTCTTATCCTTCCTCCTCCACTCTACTACTATTCTCCTTCCTCTCCCTCTACTATTCTCCACTCTACTATTCTCCTTTCGCCTCCAATCTACTATTCTCCTTCCTCCTCCACTCTACTATTCTCCTTCCTCCTCTACTCTTCTCCTTCCTCCTCCTCTACTATTCTCCTTCCTCCTCCACTCTACTATTCTCCTCCCTCCTCCTCATCCTTCCTCCTCCACTCTACTATTCTCCTCCCTCCTCCTCATCCCTCTATTCTCTTCCTCCTCCACTCTACTATTCTCCTTCCTCCTCCAATCTACTATTCTCCTCCCTCCTCCACTCTACTATTCTCCTCCCTCCTCTACTCTACCATTCTCCTCCCTCCTCCCTCATCCCTGCTCCACTTTACTATTCTCCTCCCTTCTACACTCTACTATTCTCCTTCCTCCTCCACTCTACTATTCTCATTCCTCATCCCTCCCCCACTCTGCTATTCTCCTCCCTCCTCCCTCATCCCTCCTTCCCTCTACTATTCTCATTCCTCCTCCACTCTACTATTGTCCTCCCTCCTCCAATCTACTATTCTCATTCCTCCTCCACTCTACTATTCTCCTCCCTCATTCCTCCTCCACTCTACTATTCTCCTCCCTCCTCCTCCACTCTACTATTCTCCTTCCTCCTCCACTCTACTATTCTCCTTCCTCCTCCACTCTACTATTCTCCTTCCTCCTCCACTCTACTATTCTCCTTCCTCCTCCACTCTACTATTCTCCTTCCTCCTCCACTCTACTATTCTCCTTCCTCCTCCATCTACTATTCTCCTCCCTCCCTGTACTATCCTCCTCCAATCTACTATTCTCCTCCCTCCTCCACTCTACTATTCTCCTTCCTCCTCCACTCTACTATTCTCCTTCCTCCTCCACTCTACTATTCTCCTTCCTCCTCCACTCTACTATTCTACTCCCTCCTCCACTGTTCTCTCCCACTCTACTATTCTCCTTCCTCCTCCACTCTACTATTCTCCTTCCTCCTCCAATCTACTATTCTCCTCCCTCCTACTATTCTATCCTCCTCCTCTACTATTCTCTCCCTCCTCCCTCATCCTCCTCCACTCTACTATTCTCCTTCCTCCTCCACTCTACTATTTCTCCTTCCTCCTCCACTCTACTATTCTCCCTCCTCCCTCTATCCTCCTCTATCTAACTGTTCTCCTTCCTCCTCCACTCTACTATTCTCCTTCCTCCTCCATCTGTATTCTGTCCTCCTCCACTCTACTATCCTCCTCTCCTATTCTACTATCCTCCTCCACTCTACTATTCTCCTTCCTCCTCCATCTACTATTCTCCTCCCTCTCCTATCCTCCTCCAATCTACTATTCTCTCCCTCCTCCACTCTACTATCCTCCTCCACTCTCTATCTCCTCCCTCCTCCACTCTACTATTCTCTCTAATCTCCTTCCTCCACTCTACTATTCTCCTTCCTCCTCCACTCTACTATTCTCCTTCCTCCTCCACTGTATTCTCCTCCCTCCTCCTCCTCCACTCTACTATTCTCCTTCCTCCTCCACTCTACTATTCTCCTCCCTCCTCCACTCTACTATCTATCCTCCTCCTCCTATTCTCCTCCCTCCTCCATCTACTATCTCCTCCTCTCCACTACTATTACTATTCTCTCCCTCTACACTCTACTATTCTCCTTCCTCCTCCACTATTCTACTATTCCTCTACTATTCTCCCATTTCCTCCACTCTACTATTCTCCTTCCTCCTCCACTCTACTATTCTCCTTCCTCCTCCACTCTACTATTCTCCTTCCTCCTCCACTCTACTATTCTCCTTCCTCCTCCAATCTACTATTCTCCTCCCTCCTCCACTGTACTATCCTCCTCCACTCTACTATTCTCCTTCCTCCTCCACTCTACTATTCTCCTTCCTCCTCCACTCTACTATTCTCCTCCTTCCTCCTCCACTCTACTATTCTCCTTCCTCCTCCACTCTACTATTCTCCTTCCCTCCTCCACTCTACTATTCTCCTTCCTCCTCCACTCTACTATTCTCCTCCCTCCTCCACTCTACTATCCTCCTCCACTCTACTATTCTCCTTCCTCCTCCACTCTACTATTCTCCTTCCTCCTCCACTCTACTATTCTCCTTCCTCCTCCAATCTACTATTCTCCTCCCTCCTCCACTGTACTATCCTCCTCCACTCTACTATTCTCCTTCCTCCTCCACTCTACTATTCTCCTCCCTCCTCCACTGTACTATCCTCCTCCAATCTACTATTCTCCTCCCTCCTCCACTGTACTATCCTCCTCCACTCTACTATTCTCCTTCCTCCTCCACTCTACTATTCTCCTCCCTCATTCCTCCTCCACTCTACTATTCTCCTTCCTCCTCCTCCACTCTACTATTCTCCTTCCTCCTCCACTCTACTGTTCTCCTTCCTCCTCCACTCTACTATTCTCCTTCCTCCTCCAATCTACTATTCTCCTCCCTCCTCCACTGTACTATCCTCCTCCACTCTACTATTCTCCTTCCTCCTCCACACTACTATTCTCCTTCCTCCTCCAATCTACTATTCTCCTCCCTCCTCCACTGTACTATCCTCCTCCAATCTACTATTCTCATCCCTCCTCCACTCTACTATTCTCCTTCCTCCTCCACTCTACTATTCTCCTCCCTCCTCCACTCTACTATCCTCCTCTAATCTACTATTCTCCTTCCTCCTCCACTCTACTATTCTCCTTCCTCCTCCACTCTACTATTCTCCTTCCTCCTCCAATCTACTATTCTCCTCCCTCCTCCACTGTACTATCCTCCTCCCTCTACCTCCTCCTCCACTCTACTATCCTCCTCCACTCTACTACTATTCTCCTCCTCCTCCACTCTACTATTCTCCTTCCTCCTCCACTCTACTATTCTCCTCCCTATTCCTCCTCCACTCTCCACTATTCTCCTTCCTCCTCCACTGTACTATTCTCCTCCTCCTCCACTCTACTATTCTCCTTCCTCCTCCACTCTATTCTATTCCTCCTCCTCATTCCTCCTCCACTCTACTATTCTCCTCCCTATTCTCCTCCCCTCTATTCTCCTCCTCCACTCTACTAATTCTCCTTCCTCCTCCACTCTACTGTTTCTCCTTCCACTCTACTATTCTCCTTCCTCCAATCTACTATTCTCCTCCTCCTCCACTCTACTATTCTCTTCCTCCTCCAATCTACTATTCTCCTCCTCTCTCCTCCTTCCTCTCCCACTCTATTCTCCTATCCTCCTCCACTCTACTATTCTCCTTCCTCCTCCATCTACTACTCATTCCTCCTCCACTCCTCCACTCTGCTATTCTCCTCCTCTCCTCATCCCTCCTCCACTCTACTATTCTCCTTCCTCCTCCAATCTACTATTCTCCTCCTCCTCCACTCTCCACTTTACTATTCTCATCCTCCTCTTCACTCTACTATTCTCCTCCCTCCTCCCTCATCCCTGCTCCACTCTACTATTCTCCTTCCCTCCACTCTACTATTCTCCTCCTCCTCCACTCTACTATTCTCCTCCTCCTCCTCATCCCTCCTCCACTCTACTATTCTCAATCTCCTCTCCTCCCCCTCCTCCACTCTACTATCCCTCCTCACTCTACTATTCTCCTCCTCCTCTACTCTACTATTTCTCCTTCCTCCTCCACTCTACTATTCTCCTTCCTCATCCCCCTCTCTACTACTATTCTCCTCCTCCTCCTCCACTCTACTATTCTCCTTCCCCTACTATTCTCCTCCCTCCTCCCTCACTCTACTATTCTATTCTCCTTCCTCCTCCTCCAATCTACTATTCTCCTTTCCTCCTCCACTCTGCTATTCTCCTCCCTCCTCCCTCATCCCTCTCCCTCTACTATTCTCCTTCCTCCTCCACTCTACTATTCTCCTCCCTTCCTCCTCCACTCTACTATTCTCCTTCCTCCTCCACTCTACTATTCTCTTCCTCCTCCCTTCCTCCTCCACTCTACTATTCTCCTTCCTCCTCCACTCTACTATTCTCCTTCCTCCTCCACTCTACTATTCTCCTTCCTCCTCCAATCTACTATTCTCCTTCCTCCTCCACTCTATTCTCCTTCCTCATCCTTCCACTCCTCCACTCTACTATTCTCCTCCTCCCTTCACTACTATTCTCCTTCCTCCTCCACTCTACTATTCTCCTTCCTCCTCCACTCTACTATTCTCCTTCCTCCTCCAATCTACTATTCTCCTTCCTCCTCCACTCTACTATTCTCCTCCTCCTCCACTGTCTATCCCCCTCCTCCACTTTACTATTCTCCTTCCTCCTCCACTCTACTATTCTCCCTCCTCCTCCTCCCTCTACTATTCTCCTCCTCCTCCACCTCTATCCCCTCCACTCTACTATTCTCCTTCCTCCTCCACTCTACTATTCTCTTCCTCCTCCACTGTACTATCCTCCTCCAATCTACTATTCTCATTCCTCCTCCACTCTACTATTTCTCCTCATCCTCCTCCACTCTACTATTATCCTTCCTCCTCCACTCTGCTATTCTATTCCTCCTCCCCTCTATTCCTCCTCCTCCTCTACTATTCTCCTTCCTCCTTCTCCACTCTATCCTATTCTACTATTCTTCCTCCACTCTCCTCCTCCACTCTACTATTCTCCTCCTCCTCCACTCTACTATTCTCCTTCCTCCTCCATCGTTCTACTATCCTCCCTCTCCCTCCCTCATCCCTTCACACTCTACTATTCTCCTTCCTCCTCCACTCTACTATTCTCCTTCCTCATCCTCCTCCACTCTACTATTCTCCTCTTCTCCTCCTCTCCCTCCATCCCTCTACTATCTCTCCTCCCTCTACTATTCTCCTCCCTCCTCCAATCTACTATTCTATTCCTCCTCCACTCTACTATTATCTCCTCATCCCTCCTCCACTCTACTATTCTTCTCCTCCTTCCTCCTCCCACTCTCCTACTATTCTCCTTCCTCCTCCACTCTACTATTCTCCTCCTCCTCCACTCTACTATTCTCCTCCTCCTACTATCCTCTTCCATCTACTATTCTCCTTGCTCCTCCACTCTACTATTCTCCTTCCTCCTCCACTCTACTATTCTCCTTCCTCCTCCACTCTACTATCCTCTACCTACTCCTCCTTCCCTCCTCCACTCCTCCCTATTCTACTTCCTCCTCCACTCTACTATTCTCCTTCCTCCTCCACTCTACTATTCTCCTCCTCCTCCACTCTATTCTCCTCCCTCCTCCCTATCCTCCATTTTACTATTCTCCTCCTCCTCCACTCTACTATTCTCCTCCTCCTCTATTCTCCTCCTCCACTCTACTATTCTCCTCCCTCCTCCTCCTCCACTCTACTATTCTCCTTCCTCCTCCACTCTACTATCTCTCCTTCTCTCACTCTCTATTCTCCTTCCTCCTCCACTCTACTATTCTCCTTCCTCCTCCTCCCTCTACTATTCTCCTTCCTCCTCCACTCTACTATTCTCCTTCCTCCTCCATCTCTATTCTCCTCCCTTCTATTCTCCTCCTCATCCTCCTCCACTCTACTATTCTCCTTCCTCCTCCACTCTACTATTCTCCTCCTCCTCCACTCTACTATTCTCCTCCCTCCTCCCTCATTCCTCCTCCACTCTACTATTCTCCTCCTTCCCTCCTCCACTCTACTATTCTCCTCCCTCCTCCACTCTACTATTCTCCTTCCTCCTCCACTCTACTATTCTCCTTCCTCCTCCAATCTACTATTCTCCTCCCTCCTCCACTCTACTATTCTCCTTCCTCCTCCACTCTACTATTCTCCTCCCTCCTCCACTCTACTATCCTCCTCCACTCTACTATTCTCCTTCCTCCTCCACTCTACTATTCTCCTTCCTCCTCCTCTACTATTCTCCTCCCTCCTCCACTCTACTATTCTCCTCCCTCCTCCACTCTGCTATTCTCCTCCTCTTCCTCCACCTCATTCTCCTCCTCCTCCCCATATCCTCCTCCCTCTACTATTCTCATTCCTCACTCCACTCTACTATTCTCCTCCCTCCCTCCACTCTACTATTCTCCTTCCTCTCCACTCCTATTCTCCTCCTCCCTCATCCCTCCTCCACTCTACTATTCTCCTCCCTCCTCCTACTATTCCTCCCTCCCTCCACTCTACTATTCTCCTCCTCCTCCACCTACTATTCTTCCTCCTCCACTCTACTATTCTCCTTCCTCCTCCACTCTACTATTCTCCTTCCTCCTCCTCTACTATTCTCCTCCCTCCTACTATTCTCCACTCCTACTATTCTCATTCCTCCTCCACTCTACTATTCTCTATTCTTCTCCTCAATCCTATTCTCCTTCCTCCTCCAATCTACTATTCTCCTCCCTCCTCCACTCTACTATTCTCTCATTCCTCCTCCACTCTACTATTCTCCCTCCTCTCCTCCACTCTACTATCCCTCTCCTCCTCTACTATTCCTTCTCCTCCACTCTACTATTCTCTCCTGCTCCCTCTACTATTCTCCTTCCTCCTCCACTCTACTATTCTCCTCCTCCTCCTCCACTCTCTCTATTCTCCTTCCTCTCTCCATTCTCCTTCCTCCTCTACTATTCTCCTACTCCTCCCCTCCCTCCTCCACTCTACTATTCTCCTCCCTCCTCCACTCTACTATTCTCCTCCCTCCTCACTCCTCCACTCTACTATTCTCCTCCCGCATCCCTCATCCCTCCTCCACTCTACTATTCTCCTTCCTCCTCCAATCTACTATTCTCCTCCCTCCTCCACTCTACTATTCTCCTCCCTCCTCTACTCTACGATTCTCCTCCCTCCTCCCTCATCTCTCCTCTACTCGACTATTCTCCTCCCTCATCCCTCATCCCTCCTCCACTCTACTATTCTCCTTCCTCCTCCAATCTACTATTCTCCTCCCTCCTCTACTCTACGATTCTCCTCCCTCCCTCCTCCACTCTACTATTTTCCTCCCTCCTCCACTCTACTATTCTCTTCCCTCACTGACAGCTGTATGAACACTCTAGTGTACAAGGGAATCCTGAAGACCTGCATCTGCTCTGTTAACCCCCAGTAAATATACCCCTTACCCTCTCCACAGCACATCATCCAGTAAATATAGCCTCTCCACAGCACATCATCCAGTAAATATATCCCCTACGACACTGTTCTGCATCCCAATGGCACCCTATCCACTATGTAGTACACTAGAAAATGAGAGTTGAGAAAATGATCACATATAATCCTGATGGGACAAGGGAAACCTAGTCAGTTGCACAACTGAATGCTTTCAACCGAAATGTTTCTTCCACATTTAACCCCTCAATCAGAGAGATGCAGAAGGCTGCCTTAATCGACATCATCAGCGCCCGAGGAGCAGTTGTTGTTGGGGGATATCTGCCTTGCTCAAGGGTAGATCGGCAGATTTTTACCCCCACCTTCCTGGCTCGGGGATTCGAACCAGCGATCTTTTGGTTACTGGCCCAATGCTCTCAAACGTTAGGCTACCTGCCACACAATCAGGGAAGTGTAAATGCCTCCAAAACCTCGTAGTGTTGGGTCACCAGCTGAAACGGGACATAGTGTAAGACACCACACTTCGCCATCCATCCATCTCCCCCTTTTGATGGTTGGTGGGCGGGCGGAGGTGTAGCACACGCTGTCTTATGACAGTATTGTTTCTAACAGCACTTGTGTTCTGTGAAGAGATCCACTGTCACGACTTCTGCCGAAGTCGTTGCCTCTCCTTGTTCGGGCGGTGCTCGGCGTTCGAAGTCACCGGTCTTCTAGCCATCATTGATCCTTTTTTCATTTTCCATTGGTTTTGTCTTGTCTTCCCACACACCTGTTTTCAATCCCATTCATTACCTGTTGTGTATTTAACCCTGTGTTTCCCCTCATGTCTTTGTCAGAGATTGTTTTATTGTCAGTGTAGTGTGTTTGTTGTATAAGGTGAGCGTCGGGTCCTCGTACCCATGTTTGTTTGTTTATGTACATTTAGTGTTATGGAGCATACTCCGTGGACTTTATTAAAAGACTCCATTTTACACTCCATTTGACTCTCCTGCGCCTGACTTCCCTGCCACCTATTACACCTATGCATGACATCCACCAGGAACTTCCTCAATACAGGGCATTTGGAAAGTATTCAGACCCTTTCACTTTTTACACATTTTGTTACATTACAGCCTTATTTTAAAATGGATTGAATTAAAAGATGTCCTCATCAATCTGCACGCAATACCCCATACTGATTTCACAATACCCCATAGTGACAAAGTGAAAACAGTTTTTTTATACCTTATTTAAATAAGTATTCAGATCCTTTGCTTTGAGACCCGAAATTAAGCTCAGGTGCATCCTTTTTCCATTGATCATCCTTGAGATGTTTCTACAACTTGATTGGAGTCCACCTGTGGTAAATTCAATTGATTGGACATGATTTGGAAAGGCACACATCTGTCTAAATAAGGTCCCACAGTTCACAGTGCATGTCAGAGCAAAAACCAAGCCATGAGGTCAAAGGAATCGTCCGTAGAGTTCTGAGACAGGATTGTGTCGAGGCACCGATCTGGGGAAGGGTATCAAGAAGATTTCTGCAGCATTGAAGGTCCCCAAGAACACAGTGGCCTCCATCATTCTTATATGGAAGAAGTTTGGAACCACCAAGACCCTTCCTAGAGCTGGCCGCCCGGCCAAACTGAGCAATCTGGGGAGAAGGGCCTTCACTGCTGACCAAGAACCCAATGGTCACTATGAAAGAGCTCCAGAATTCCTCTGTAGAGATGAGAGAACCTTCCAGAAGGACAACCATCTCTGCAGCACTCTACCAATCATGCCTTTATGGTAGTGGCCAGACAGAAGCCAATCCTCAGTAAAAGGCAAATGACAGCTCGCTTGGAGTTTGCCAAAAGGCACCTAAATGACTCTCAGACCATGAGAAACAAGATTCTCTGGTCTGATGAAACCAAGATTGAACTCTTTGGCCTGAATGCCAAGCATCACATCTGGAGGAAACCTGGCACCATCCCTACGGTGGAGCATGGTGGTGGCAGTGTCATGCTGTGGGGATGTTTTTCAGCGGCAGGGACTGGGACACTAGTCTGGATCGAGGGAAAGACGAATGGAGCAAAGTACAGATTGATCCTTGATGAAAACCTGCTCAAGAGCACTCAGGACCTCAGATTGGGGTGAAGTTTAACCATTCAACAGGACAATGAACCTACGCACACAGCCAAGACAATGCAGGAGTGGCTTCGGGACACATCTCTGAATGTCCTTGAGTGGCCCAGCCAGAGCCCGGACTTGAATCCAATCTAACATCTCTGCAGAGACCTGAAAATAGCTGTGCAGCGACGCTCTCCATCCAACCTGACAGAGCTTGAGAGGATCTGCAGAGAAGAATGGGAGAAACTCCCCAAATACAGATGTGCCAAGCTTGTACCGTCATACCCAAGAAGACTCAAGGCTGTAATCGCTGCCAATGGTGCTTCAACAAAGTACTGAGTAAAGGGTCTGAATACTAATGTAAATGTTATATTTCATTTTTTTATTTTTAATACATTTGCAAAAATGTATAAACACCTGTTTTTCATTGTGGGCTATTGTGTATAGATTGATAAAGGGGAGAAAAAAATATATATTTTCATCCATTTTAGAATAAGGCTGTAATGTACCAATGTGGAAATAGTCAAGGGGTCTGAATACTTTCCGAATGCAATGTATGTATTTCATCCAGCAATTATTCTCCAATATTAGGTTTAATTTATTTGCACCAAAGAAAAGAAGTGATAAACAGCGATGCAGATAAAAAGGGTATGCAGGTTGGATCGCAAAGGGCTCAAATATAGATACAAGAACCCTTGAAGGAAGTTTTTGGTGTGAAACACACATCTTCTTTAAAGGCTGAGAATAGGCCATAATGAGTAGGTTATCTAAAGATACTCACTTTGAGGTGCATCAACAGTACACGTACAGCAGCTACAAATGGAATACCGCATTCCTATTGGACCTT
>NC_068428.1:39805386-39852886 GCF_023373465.1 Oncorhynchus keta
AAAGAGAATAATTTCACATCAATCAGTTAACACCTACTTCATCATGACCCAACTATAATCAACCATAACACAATAATGGAAAGAAATCTAGAAATAACCCCTTTCACTTTCCTCTGCCAACCATTCCTTATTTTTGTACCAGTCGGACACCCAGGCAGTCAGGCAGTCAGGCAGTCAGGCAGTCAGGCAGTCAGGCAGTCAGGCAGTCAGAGGCGGTGCTAGAACCCTCCGTCTCCTAGGTAACAACACTCTGTTTTAGATGGCGTCCCGTCAGGAAGGAGGCCTCTGAGTGACACGGGATAGACTTTCTAGTGAACCGTTATCTAGAAGTTCTTATTTGGGCTTGTATAAACTCTTGGTCCCGCCTCCAGGCTCCAGGCCGCTGGTCCTGGGACAAGGGGGCATATTTAAGGGACACCTCTCACCCTCATCCTTTATCCCAGTGGAAACTCCGGTCTTGGTGTACAACTTGGTGAGTGTATTCTTTTGCTTGGTTCATGTTCCACTTACTGCCCTGTAGCACTGTTTCTCTACTGGACTCAGTACTGTCTATAGCACTGTTTCTCTACTGGACTCAGTACTGTCTATAGCACTGTTTCTCTACTGGACTCAGTACTGTCTATAACACTGTTTCTCTACTGGACTCAGTACTGTCTATAACACTGTTTCTCTACTGGACTCAGTACTGTCTATAACACTGTTTCTCTACTGGACTCAGTACTGTCTATAACACTGTTTCTCTACTGGACTCAGTACTGTCTATAACACTGTTTCTCTACTGGACTCAGTACTGTCTATAACACTGTTTCTCTACTGGACTCAGTACTGTCTATAACACTGTTTCTCTACTGGACTCAGTACTGTCTATAACACTGTTTCTACTGGACTCTCTATAACACTGTTTCTGGACTCAGTACTGTCTATAACACTGTTTCTCTACTGGACTCAGTACTGTCTATAACACTGTTTATCTACTGGACTCAGTACTGTCTATAACACTGTTTCTCTCTCTACTGGACTCAGTACTGTCTATAACACTGTTTCTCTACTGGACTCAGTACTGTCTATAACACTGTTTCTCTACTGGACTCAGTACTGTCTATAACACTGACTCAGTACTGTTTCTCTACTGGACTCAGTACTGTCTATAACACTGTTTCTGTTTCTCTACTGGACTCAGTACTGTCTATAACACTGTCTATAACACTGTTTCTCTACTGGACTCAGTACTGTCTATAACACTGTTTCTCTACTGGACTCAGTACTGTCTATAACACTGTTTCTCTACTGGACTCAGTACTGTCTATAACACTGTTTCTCTACTGGACTCAGTACTGTCTATAACACTGTTTATCTACTGGACTCAGTACTGTCTATAACACTGTTTCTCTCTCTACTGGACTCAGTACTGTCTATAACACTGTTTATCTACTGGACTCAGTACTGTCTATAACACTGTTTCTCTACTGGACTCAGTACTGTCTATAACACTGTTTCTCTACTGGACTCAGTACTGTCTATAACACTGTTTCTCTACTGGACTCAGTACTGTCTATAACACTGTTTCTCTACTGGACTCAGTACTGTCTATAACACTGTTTCTCTACTGGACTCAGTACTGTCTATAACACTGTTTCTCTACTGGACTCAGTACTGTCTATAACACTGTTTCTCTACTGGACTCAGTACTGTCTATAACACTGTTTCTCTACTGGACTCAGTACTGTCTATAACACTGTTTCTCTACTGGGACTCACTGTACTGACTCAGTACTGTCTATAACACTGTTTCTCTACTGGACTCAGTACTGTCTATAACACTGTTTCTCTACTGGACTCAGTACTGTCTATAACACTGTTTCTCTACTGGACTCAGTACTGTCTATAACACTGTTTCTCTACTGGACTCAGTACTGTCTATAACACTGTTTCTCTACTGGACTCAGTACTGTCTATAACACTGTTTCTCTCTCTAGTGGACTCAGTACTGTCTATAACACTGTTTCTCTACTGGACTCAGTACTGTCTATAACACTGTTTCTCTACTGGACTCAGTACTGTCTATAACACTGTTTCTCTACTGGACTCAGTACTGTCTATAACACTGTTTATCTACTGGACTCAGTACTGTCTATAACACTGTTTCTCTACTGGACTCAGTACTGTCTATAACACTGTTTCTCTACTGGACTCAGTACTGCCCAGTACCTATAGCTGCTCTGTTTAATTGATTATTGGACTACTCCAGACAGACGACGACAGTTAGTGCTAGGAAAGGATCCACACTTTGTCAGCTATTCTTAGAGAGCATTGGGCACTGTGTTGTTGTCATTTTGGAAAGGGAAGAAACACCAGGATCTTGGTTTAACAGCCGGGAGCTACTATAGTAATTGAAAGAGAGAACACATAGAGATCACCTGTAGAGTTAACACCTGCAATGGGTGTCTACCTACTTCAATGGGTGTCTACCTACTTCAATGGGTGTCTACCTACTTGGCTTTTAGAGAAGGATGTTCATGAGAGAGCTTGAGAATGAATCGTTTTGAGAGAAATTGTGAAGAAAGAATATTAGGAGAAAGAAAGAGCTGAAGAGAGAAATGGGATAAATGAAGGGAGTTGAATGGGGAGAAAGAGAGTACAGTAGCAGTTGCCCGGCAGCCAGGGCTTGTTGTGATTGATTGACATGCCATGCTGTTGGCAACACATGCTGGTGACAGGCCATGCTGGGGGCAACACGTGTGAACAGTGACCTGTGGCTCTGGTGGATTAGAGGGGGGGGCACCGTGAGTGGCCACTGTGTAATACCAGGCCTTCCGACTCCTGACCACTGGCCAGGCATCCTGACCAAGCCTCAGGCTTCCTGACCAGGTTACTAATGACCACACACTGACCAGCTGCCAGGCCTCTAGGCCACTACGAAGGGAGCTGCCAGGCCTCTAGACCACTAATTAAGGGAGCTGCCAGACCTCTAGGCCACTAATGAAGGGAGCTGCCAGACCTCTAGGCCACTAATGAAGGGAGCTGCCAGGCCTCTCGGCCACTAATGAAGGGAGCTGCCAGGCCTCTAGGCCACTAATGAAGGGAGCTGCCAGGCCTCTAGGCCACTAATGAAGGGAGCTGCCAGGCCTCTAGGCCACTAATGAAGGGAGCTGCCAGGCCTCTAGGCCACTAATGAAGGGAGCTGCCAGGCCTCTAGGCCACTAATGAAGGGAGCTGTCAAGCCAGGGTTGGAGGGATCAGACTTAGGGGCTGGCTGGCTGTAGGGTGATGGATAGACAGATGAAGCTGGCTGTAGGGTGATGGATAGAGTGATAGACGGATGAAGCGATAGAGAGAGAGGTGGCCTGGAGGGAGGTATGGAGGGACAGTAACACATGCTTTGAAGGGAGCTGCGGGCTGGGGAGGGAAGGAAGGAAATAAGGAAGGAAGGGAGGAAGGAAGGAAGAAAGGAAGGAAGGAAGGAAGGAAGGAAGGAAGGAAGGAAGGAAGGAAGGAAGGAAGGAAGGAAGGAAGGAAGGAAGGAAGGAAGGAAGGAAGGAAGGAAGGAAGGAAGGAAGGAAGGAAGGAAGGAAGGAAGGAAGATGCCTACTGGATAACTTATTTGTATTGCTTTTAATCTTTTTAAATGAATTTCTTAACACTTTGTTCTAGCTAGCTATTTGTGTAGGTAGCTATCAAGTAAACGCAATGATAATAGGAAGGAAGGAAGGAAGGAAGGAAGGAAGGAAGGAAGGAAGGAAGGAAGGAAGGAAGGAAGGAAGGAAGGAAGGAAGGAAGGAAGGAAGGATAGAGGTATAGAGAGAGGTGACTGGAGCGATAGTAACACTTGCTTTGAAGGAATCTGTCAGACCAGGGCTGGAGAGGGGGATGGAAAGATGGATGAAGGGATAGAGGGATGGATGGAAGGATAGAGGGATGGATGGAAGGATGAAGGGATGGATGGAAGGATAGAGGGATGGATGGAGGGATAGAGGATAGAGGATATAGGGATGGGTGTAAGGATAGAGGGATGGATGAAGGGATAGAGGGATGGATGGAGGTAAGGATAGAGGGATGGATGAAGGGATAGAGGGATGGATGGAAGGATAGAGGGATGGATGGAGGTAAGGATAGAGGGATGGATGGAAGGATAGAGGGATGGATGGAGGTAAGGATAGAGGGATGGATGGAAGGATAGAGGGATGGATGGAAGGATAGAGGGATGGATGAAGGGATAGAGGGATGGATGGATGTAAGGATAGAGGGATGGATGGAAGGATAGAGGGATGGATGGAAGGATAGAGGGATGGATGAAGGGATAGAGGGATGGATGTAAGGATAGAGGGATGGATGGAAGGATAGAGGGATGGATGGAAGGATAGAGGGATGGATGGAAGGATAGAGGGATGGATGGAAGGATAGCGGGATGGATGGAAGGATAGAGGGATGGATGGAAGGATAGAGGGATGGATGGAGGTAAGGATAGAGGGATGGATGAAGGGATAGAGGGATGGAAGGATAGAGGGATGGATGGAAGGATAGAGGGATGGATGGAAGGATAGAGGGATGGATGGAGGTAAGGATAGAGGGATGGATGAAGGGATAGAGGGATGGATGAAGGGATAGAGGGATGGATGAAGGGATAGAGGGATGGATGGATGTAAGGATAGAGGGATGGATGGAAGGATAGAGGGGTGGATGGAAGGATAGAGGGATGGATGGAAGGATAGAGGGGTGGATGAAGGGATAGAGGGATGGATGGATGTAAGGATAGAGGGATGGATGGAAGGATAGATAGGGTGGATGGAAGGATAGAGGGATGGATGAAGGGATAGAAGGATGGATGGAAGGATAGAGGGGTGGATGGATGTAAGGATAGAGGGATGGATGGAAGGATAGAGAGGGTGGATGGAAGGATAGAGGGATGGATGGAAGGATAGAGGGGTGGATGGAAGGATAGAGGGATGGATGGAAGGATAGAGGGGTGGATGTAAGGATAGAGGGATGGATGGAAGGATAGAGGGGTGGATGGAAGGATAGAGAGGGTGGATGGAAGGATAGAGGGATGGATGGAAGGATAGAGAGGGTGGATGGATGTAAGGATAGAGGGATGGATGGAAGGATAGAGAGGGTGGATGGAAGGATAGAGGGATGGATGAAGGGATAGAAGGATGGATGGAAGGATAGAGGGATGGATGGAAGGATAGAGGGGTGGATGTAAGGATAGAGGGGTGGATGGAAGGATAGAGAGGGTGGATGGAAGGATAGAGGGATGGATGAAGGGATAGAAGGATGGATGGAAGGATAGAGGGATGGATGAAGGGATAGAAGGATGGATGTAAGGATAGAGGCAGGTTTGGAGAGGGACTGGAGGGACAGTAGCACATTCTGTCCAGCTCCCATCCATGGGAAACAGGAGTTACTGTTGTGCCGACAGCTGAGGAGGGACCTATAGGCCACCACTGTTACTTGTCAACAGACGAGCTCCTTCAGCTGTGACATAGCTCTGCTCGAGATAGGGGAGGAGGGGGGAGGAAAGGGGTAGAGGAGGGAGAGGGAGGGGATGTAGTGTTCCGTGAGGCTGCTTTTTGGAATGACAAGGGCCATGGCTAAAAATAGAGACTGTGGTGTGGGGGGCTCTACTATGTCCCTTTTTGGCTTTACATGGAAGCTCTGACAAAGAGGGATAAGATAGGTTATCAGTGGCCCGTAAGAGGACTAGGTTATTTCAACAACACTTTTGAAAAGGTCTTTCTAGGAACATTTGAAATATTTGCACTTTGAAATAGTGAAAGTATGACAACATTTAAAAAAAACAGATATCATGAAAATAGGCAGTGCAGTACTGTTTATATAAAACCATTATGATATGATAATTCACTAGTCTTTAATGTAACAGGTGCTTCAATGTCGCTATAGTGCTTAACTGTTAATTAATGCATAGAGGTAGCCTCCAGTCTAATGATAAACTCATGTACTGGGTGTTTGTTATGGTGTTACTGTAATAAGCGCCCAGACGGAGCTCTTACCGCCGTGCCTCTCCTCCCAACAGAAGGTCATCCTAAACAAGACCAATCATGTGTGACGACGATGAGACTACTGCCCTCGTGTGCGACAACGGCTCTGGCCTGGTCAAGGCTGGGTTCGCCGGTGATGACGCTCCCCGCGCTGTGTTCCCATCCATCGTTGGACGCCCCCGTCACCAGGTACGCTACTTGCTGAGAAAGAACGGATAGCCATTGCCGGTTACTAACGGATTTGTTTGTGTACTTATGCCATGACGTAAAAGTTACGAGGCTATAAGGTGACATATTGTGATGCAGTGATACAGATAATGTAGTGTAGTTTACGTTTGTAGCATTGCATTGGTAATAAGACGCACGTCTAGCCATGCGTAAATGTGGGGTAAAGTTTGATCCACGTGTTGTGCGTATTGTGAACTCTCCTGACCTATGCTTCCCCTCTATGTAGGGTGTGATGGTGGGAATGGGACAGAAGGACAGCTATGTGGGAGACGAGGCTCAGAGCAAGAGAGGTATCCTGACTCTGAAGTACCCCATCGAGCACGGCATCATCACCAACTGGGACGACATGGAGAAGGTGGGTATGAGAGACGAGATGCTACTAGAGATATTGGACACGATTGTAAGATGATAAAAGCAGCACTTAATTTCTCAAGATACACATATACTTAGAGACGGGAAGTGAAGGATACTATCCAAAATGAAGTTAAGACTTATCGACACAGGTAAATGTTTTTTTAAAAGCAACATAGGAAATATTTTTGGAGCTAAATTATGCCAAACAGCATGACTTCAAAGAGAGAAATATTAAGCTGTCCATCTCACAATTTTTTTTAACCTTTATTTAACCAGGCAAGTCAGTTAAGAACAAATTCTTATTTTCAATGACAGCCTAGGAACAACAACTGCCTGTTCAGGGGCAGAATGACAGATTGTCAGCTCGGGGACAATCTAGCCCGAATGCTCTAACCACTAGGCTACACTGCCGCCCCACAATGTGTTAAATCGTTCCAGAACCACGTCTCTGACCGTGTCTGTCCTCTACTTCCTCTACCAGATCTGGCACCACACCTTCTACAACGAGCTGCGTGTGGCCCCTGAGGAGCACCCCACCCTGCTCACTGAGGCCCCCCTCAACCCCAAGGCCAACAGGGAGAAGATGACCCAGATCATGTTTGAGACCTTCAACGTCCCCGCCATGTACGTGGCCATCCAGGCCGTGCTGTCCCTCTACGCCTCCGGTCGTACCACCGGTGAGAAACGAGCCGAGGAGAAAGACTCCATACATTAACATACAATTCAGATCCAGTGTATTATTGTGTCTCATGCAACCTTTCATTACATGAATCGTAGTTTACACCATTAAGATAAACATAAAGCTGTTCCATTCTATGTCCTCTGAGTTTCCACAGGACGTCAGACCATCACATTTACAAAGAACCACAATAACTTTAACATTAACAAGTGCTGCTCACATTGCTCACATGATACCTTCGAGACTCTGTAGGGATAGTGATCTACTACAACAGACAAGTAGATTCAGCCGTGGGACGTTTTTGTCTGAGCGGATGGTCAGGGGGAGCCGGAACATAATTATAATCATTTGTACACTGCAAATTGACCACAAGTCAAGACCAAAAATAGATTTTATATTGAAAATTACATGATAATTTCAGACCTTCATTACATTGAGACACTATCACATATGTCTCTCTTTTTATGAGTGGAAATACTTGGGAACAGAATTTTTGTTGTTGTTGCTGAATTCCTGGTGAATTTGCAGTCTTAAAAAAAAAAACATTTTTCTAAACAAAACTTTTGGGGAGCAAAATAAAAAGTATTGCGGCCCAGTATTTAGTGTAGAGGCCACCTGTTGTCGAGCCCTGCACTACAGTATCACATCCAACCACAAGTTATACGTGAAAATCAGCAGATCCGTGATCTGTGTCCACCTCCATCCTTTCCTCAGGTATTGTGCTGGACTCTGGTGATGGTGTGACCCACAACGTGCCCATCTATGAGGGTTATGCTCTGCCCCACGCCATCATGCGTCTGGATCTGGCGGGTCGCGACCTCACTGACTACCTGATGAAGATCCTGACAGAGCGTGGCTACTCCTTCGTGACCACCGGTAAGATGGACACATATAGGATAAAGTTATACAGAGACAAGATGAGAGAACATCTTTGAGGCTCTACGTAGCGTCTATAAGGCTCTACGTAGCCTTTATGTAGCGTCTAACATAGAACTTGATTCACCAACGCTCTGAATCTGCCCCCTACAGCCGAGCGTGAGATCGTGCGTGACATCAAGGAGAAGCTGTGCTACGTGGCCCTGGACTTTGAGAATGAGATGGCCACCGCTGCCTCCTCCTCCTCTTTGGAGAAGAGCTATGAGCTGCCTGACGGTCAGGTCATCACCATTGGTAACGAGCGTTTCCGTTGCCCAGAGACCCTCTTCCAGCCTTCCTTTATTGGTGCGTATCTCCCTCTCTCTCTGTCTCTCTCTCTCTCTCTCTTTCTTTCTCTCTCTCTCTCTCTCTCTCTCTCTCTCTCTCTCTCTCTCTCTCTCTCTCTCTGTCTCTGTCTCTGTCTCTCTCTCTGTCTCTGTCTCTGTCTCTGTCTCTCTCTGTCTCTCTCTCTCTCTGTGTACCTCTGGTTCATCTATTCCTTACGATGTAGTTTTCCACAAACTTACTTTCACATTAGACTGGAGCTCCCGAGTGGCGCAGCGGTCTAGGGCAATGCATCTCAGTGCTAGAGGTGTCACTACAGACCCTAGTTCAATTCCAGGCTGTATCACAACCAGCTGCGATTGGGAGTCTCATGGGGTGGGGCACAATTGTCCTCTGGATGGAAGTTGTCATAATTATTGTATAAGTCTATGGAAGGGGGTGAGAACCAAGAGTCTCCTAGGTTTTATATTGAAGTCAATGTACCCAGAGGAGGACGGAAGCTAGCTGTCCTCCGGCTACCCGACAGAGTGCTGCTGAGGCTACTGTAGACCTTCATTACAAAACAGTGTGTTTTAATCAATTAGTATAGTTAGTATAGTTTTATCTATTAAGGAAAACTTTTAAAATGTTTTACAAATGTTATTTTTATGAAATTCACTGAGGACGATGGTCCTCCCTTTCCTCTTCTGAGGAGCCTCCACTGGTTGCCATATATGTTACAGCACTGCTCTGGCCCTCTAGTCCCCAATGGACAATACATTCCGTTACAGTTACAGAGTCCACATACGTAGCCATTTACTGTGAACATCGTCTATTCCCTTACCTTTCTAACTCCTGGTGGCCACGTAGGTCCTGTCTGTAGAGGTGTCGTTGCTCACCAAGGGTCTCTTCTCATCTCACCTGCTCAGGTATGGAGTCCGCTGGTATCCATGAGACCGCCTACAACAGCATCATGAAGTGTGACATTGACATCCGTAAGGACCTGTACGCCAACAACGTCCTGTCAGGAGGTACCACCATGTACCCTGGTATTGCTGACCGTATGCAGAAGGAGATCACCGCCCTGGCCCCCAGCACTATGAAGATTAAGGTGGGGGAAGACTTCTTTTCGACACAGGAGGAACTCTGTTCCAATGTCCATCAGGGTTGGGGTGAATTTCATTTAAATTCCAGTCAATTCAGCAAGTATAATGAAATTACAATTCTCTTCAATGCTTTTCAATTAAGAACATTTGGAATTTGGAATTGGAATTTGGTGTCCACACTAGGGCCCGACTTATGAACGAAGCCATGCCTTGGGCGTGTATTATAAGTGGTATGATAGTATGGAGGAGTTCCAACAATATCAGAGCCTTGGATAAGCTGTAGGTCTACAGGATTTGTGTTTGGCAGTACATGGGTACACACACAACTCTGGTTAAAATAAGCAACACTGTCTGTCCACTGTGCTAGAGCGCAGCAACAACTTCTGAAGAGTTCTTAACCTACCCTCTACATTTCCTCTACAATCCACTACAATATCGTGCAAAAAAAATAGCATTTTGACTAGAGTGGTTAACTCTGTATGCTCACAGCTCTTGTTCAAATAAGCAACAGTTGTACACTGCACTGTGCAGGAAAGGACAAATGCCTCTGAGTTCTTAACCGACCCTCCACATCTCCTCCTCTAGATCATCGCTCCCCCCGAGCGTAAGTACTCGGTCTGGATCGGCGGCTCCATCCTGGCCTCTCTCTCCACCTTCCAGCAGATGTGGATCAGCAAACAGGAGTACGACGAGGCAGGCCCCTCCATCGTCCACAGGAAGTGCTTCTAAAACATCCCATCTTCCCACACCTCCTCCATACACATTCACCCTCCTTCTGTTGTTTGCATTTCTACCTTGTCTTGTGCTGTATATACAGTTGTAATAAAATAGTTGTCTTGTAACAATAATCACTGAGATACTTGTTGTTGGTCATCTGTTGCTGGGTTTGAGGGAACACACATTCAGAATACATAAAATTGTCAAATTATAATGGTGATTAGACCAAAGCATCTGACCCCTCAGTTATATTAACTGTTGTAAATAAATCATCTACCACATCATGATAAATTATAGGCATATCTCCCAAATGAAGATGCTGGTAACAGTATAACAGTTCAACACAACGACTAGTAGACCTATATCCAAATATCACACAATATTGTTTCCTTCATAAATTTACTGGCCAATACAGCAGCACCCTTAGCCAGTTGACCTTATCTGAAGTAATGTCTTAGCCAGTTGACCTTATCTGAAGTAATGTCTTAGCCAGTTAACCTTATCTGAAGTAATGTCTTAGCCAGTTGACCTTATCTGAAGTAATGTCTTAGCCAGTTGACCTTATCTGAAGTAATGTCTTTGCCAGTTGACCTTATCTGAAGTAATGTCTTAGCCAGTTGACCTTATCTAAAGTAATGTCTTAGCCAGTTGACCTTATCTGAAGTAATGTCTTAGCCAGTTGACCTTATCTGAATGTCTTAGCCAGTTGACCTTATCTTAGCCAGTTGACCTTATCTGAAGTAATGTCTTAACCAGTTGACCTTATCTGAAGTAATGTCTTTGCCAGTTGACCTTATCTGAAGTAATGTCTTAGCCAGTTGACCTTATCTGAAGTAATGTCTTAGCCAGTTAACCTTATCTGAAGTAATGTCTTAGCCAGTTGACCTTATCTGAAGTAATGTCTTAGCCAGTTGACCTTATCTGAAGTAATGTCTTAGCCAGTTGACCTTATCTGAAGTAATGTCTTAGCCAGTTGACCTTATCTGAAGTAATGTCTTAGCCAGTTGACCTTATCTGAAGTAATGTCTTAGACGGTTAACCTTAATTGAAGTAATTTCTGTATCTGACATTGCAGCCTTCTTGAAAGGTGAGTCAAGACTGACTGATCTCCCTTCCGTCATAAAAAACTACTCAATATGATTTGTAGATCAGTCAGTCACAATTTACCCATGATACATTACGGTTTTGATGCTCTCGAACACAGCCATTGACTAGGCAGGTTCGCCTGTAAGCCTACTAAGCGCTAAGATGATGATATAGCGCCACCTTCTGTCTGATTAATGTATTGCATCTTCCAGGCAGAGGCTCTTCATTGAAGGGTGTGTCCTCACAGTACCACAGGTGATAATTATGCCAATAATTGCACACTAGGAATAACAAGTGACTTTTCAGAGTCATCAGCAATTGTACTCTTAAAATAGTTTACCTGGAAGAAACTACTAAATAACATTTAGGACTACTCTGCTTCTACGGTTTATTTTTTCACCTGCAAAAAGAGTGACGGAAAGATGAAGATTTCAGAAAGGCCTAGTGACACGGTCCGTCTCTCTGTATTGGAACATCTCCGTGTGGTTCACGGGATAAAGCTGAAGAGCTGTGGGAGGAAGAAAGAGAGAAGGTTTACAGTTGGTACCAAAGTGTTCGGCGTTCCACTGGAGAGTTTGCCGTTGTGTTACATGCCTCCGTGTGGGCTGCTACCCTGGTAAGAATTGGGTTACCAAGGTACCGCTAATTTACCAAACTTACCCGGACTTTCTGTCATTTTTATAATTAACAAGCTACGGCAATATATATCGTAAGTTTTGGAAATTTTGATGCTTTAACTTGATAGAAAATATTATTTTATAGATATATTCCCCTTTAAAAAAATGTATAGCTGTGTCCATGAGTTTCTAGTAGATGTATAATGTTCAAGAGAGAATTGCCTAATTCATGAAAAAGGCATCTAATCAACAATGACATTAAATTAACTCTGCAACTATTTACTTGTTTCACAACTGCCACCAGTTTGACGTAAAAACATTGGCAACGAATCCATATAGACATAGTAAAATATTTAAGTGTATAAGAATGTTAAATGCTGAAACCCTCATTAAACACCAATGACACTCACTATATATTTAGGATCATGTTTTATATTTAAGATAATGATTTACAACTTTTCAATTTAATTTTAAAATCATCTCATTTAATATATTTGACATGTAATAAGTCCAGAGACGGAGATGATTACAGACACCTGTGATAATTTGAAAACAAATGTTTTGATAATTTGAAGTACCCAAAAGAGCCACTAGTCTTTTGATGGATTACATAAAATCCTTGAAAGATACCAAAATTCCGGTAGTTAACGGAGTTTCCTGTAAAATAAACCATTTTGCTACCCTAGTAAGAACAAAACCCCAGTAAGAACACACAGGCTCTATTCTAACAATGTACAACTGAAGTGAGAAATAAGAATTCCTATTAATCTTACAACTTTTTTACATTTACATTTAACTTCAATGTAGCTTCCTAGTGGATGCCTGTGAGCATCTACTGGAACATGCTGGGACTGATGGCCTTTTCAGAAAATCTGGCTCTGTTGTTCGTCTGAGGACCCTTAGGGTAAGTGACTTCAACATGCACGTATTGTTGATTAAGGGATGTCAATTTAAGACTTGTTTTGTTATTTGATGGACTTTGAACTCTTTCCCCCACCCCCTCTTTCCTCACCAAACCCCCACACCTCCAACAATAACACAGGCCAAACTAGACCACGGGGAGGCCTGTCTATCCACAGCCCTCCCCTGTGACGTGGCCAGCCTTTTGAAGCTGTTCTGTCGTGAGCTTCCAGACCCCCTGTTCCCCTCAGACCTCCACTCAGGTAGGCAGCCTAGAGGTTGAAGTTCGCTGGTTTAAATCCCGGCTTTAATGGGGGAAATTATGGGCCCATACTCAGTGTCTCAGAATAGAATTGCTGATTTAGGCTCAGATCCACTGAATACAGGTCCTGTGTGAAGTGAGTCTGTGACAATAATAGACGGCAACACTTTCTTTCTCCAGCCCTGCTGAAGGCCCAGCTGTTACCCACTTCAGAGGAGAGGGCCTTGGCCACCCAGCTGCTGTCCTGCCTACTGCCTGACAGGAACTTTGCCTTCCTCAGTTACTTCTTCCACTTCCTCTCAAAGGTCTCCCACAGGTAATATGTTTGGCGAAAGCATTGCTATTGTGGGGGAATAGCAGGCAACAGAGAAAGTGTACTAGACTGTTCACTCTGCTACCGGGGCTTTGTAATGGCCACTCCAATACATTGACGTTGTTGTCCTTAAGCCATTTTTCCATAACTTTGGAAGAGTGCTTGGGGCATTGTCCATTTGGAAGACCCATTTGCAACCAAGCTTTAACTTCCTGACTGATGTCTTGAGCTGTTGCTTCAATATATCCACTAAATTTTCCTTTCTCATGATGCCATCTATTTTGTGAAGTTCACCAGTCCCTCCTGCAGCAATGCACCCCCACAACATGACACTGCCACCCCTGTGCTTCATGGTTGGGATGGTGTTCTTCGGCTTGCAAGCCTCCCTTTTTCCTCCAAACATAACAATGGTCATTATGGCTAAACAGATTTATTTTTGTTTCATCAGACCAGAGGACATTTCTCCAAAATGTACGATCTTTGTCCCCATGTGCAGTTGCAAACCGTAGTCTGGCTTTTTTATGTCAGTTTTAGAGTAGTGGCTTCTTCCTTGCTGAGCAACCTTTCAGGTTAATTCAATATAGGACACATTTTTACTGTCGCTATTGATACTTTTGGATCAGTTTCAGCATCTTCACAAGATCCTTTGCTGTTCTGGGATTGATTTGCACTTTTCGCACCAAAGTACGTTAATCTCTAGGAGACTGAACGCTTCTCCTTCCTGAGTGGTATGACGGCTGTATGGTGTTTATACTTGCGTACTATTGTTTGTACAGATGAACATGGTACCTTCAGGCATTTGGAAATGGCTCCCAAGGATGAACCAGACTTGTTTTTGTTTCTGAGGTCTTGTTTGATTTCTTTTTGATTTTTCCCATGATTTCAAGCAAAGAGGCACTGAGTTTGAAGGTAGGGCTTGAAATACATCCTCAGGTACACCTCCAATTGACTCAAATGATGTCAATTAGCCAAAAAGAAGCTTCTAAAGCCATGACATCATTTTTCTGGAATTTTCCGAGCTGTTTAAAGGCAGTCAACTTAGTGTATGTAAACTTCTGACCGACTGCAATTGTGATACAGTGAAATAATGTCTGTAAACAATTGTTGGAAAAATGACTTGTCATGCACAGAGTAGGTCTCCTAACAAGACTTGCCAAAACTGTAGTTTAACAAGAAATTTGTGGCGTGGTTGAAAAACGAGTTTTAATGACTCCAACCTAAGTGTATGTAAACTTCCGACTTCAACTGTAGCTATTACCCCTGCACGTTGATCTGGAACTCTCTGTATATAGCTCTGTTCTTCTGCATTTTATTCATCTTGAGTTTTTATTTGAACTCTCCATTGTTGGGAAGGGCTTGAAACCAAGCATTTCACAGTGAAGTCTACACCTGTTGTTATGTGTCTCTTTCTCTGAATACATTTGTTTTGAAGCTTAGCTCTAGTGCTGTAAAGGTCAAGACCATTCTTTTTCGGACAATAATAATATGCCATTTAGCAGATGCTTTTGATCCAAAGTGCCTGGTAGTTCCGGTTCTTATTGAGATTATCAATAGTCTTCTCTCTGTTTTTCTATTATTTTTCTAAGGTGTGCAGAGAACCGGATGACCAATAATAACCTGGCTGTGATCTTTGCCCCGAGCCTGCTTCCCCCCAGCCACGGAACAGAGGGGATGGACACACATATGAAACTCAAGGCTGTGGTCTATACCTTCATAGAGAATGTCCATTCATTTGGTATAACTCTCACACCCTCATTCTCCACCTCGATTGCGTTTTTGTTTTACCTTTTATTTAACTAGGCAAGTCAGTTAAGAACAAATTCTTATTTTCAATGACTGCCTAGGAACAGTGGGTTAACTGCCTGTTCAGGGGCAGAACGACACAGCTCGGGGGTTTGAACTTGCAACCTTCCGGTTACTAGTCCAACGCTCTAACCACTAGGCTACCCTGCCGCCCCGGGTAGCCCATCAGATGTAGGACGGGACTGGTATGATGATGTCATGTAGGGGGGCTCCAAATTGGCGGCGTGTTCTAAGGCACTGCAAATGTCTCTGTCTATTAGGTGTGGTTCCTCAGGTGATCATGGAGGGCATCCCAGGTCATGCTGAGATGTCTCCCTGCAGGAAGAAACGGCCACTCAGAAAGAGCCTGGGTATGGAGGCCTTCCCAGACATTCAGCTTTTCAGGAGCAAAACATTTTGCTCAGGTACATGTTTACAATCTATTTTTCCACATGAATTTGAGCTGTCAGATTGTCATTATACTGCACACACAATGTTTCAGAGACTTTTCATTTGAGCTTGTGATAATTTCATGATGAATTTAACTTCCGTTACCCAGAGAAACCAGGTCCTTCAGCTCGGTTGGCTAGATCTCCCTCCACCCCAGTGAGGACAGAGAGCTGTAGAGGACAGAGCAAAACACTCAAAAGGTAAAATGTAGTTTCGTGTGATATACCTTTTTAACAAAGCTCAGAGAAACCGATCAAGGTTGGGTCCTGCCCCACGTAGGTGGAACTACTAACAGTTTTCATTCCCTGTCCACCCCTCAGAATAGATTCGGGAAACGTTGGGTGTTTTTCAGCCAAAAGGCTGAAGGGAGGTGACTGTATCCGCAGGGATCCTGGTCGGTCTGGTCTGGGAAAGCTGAACCTAAGCCCCTGGAAAAGCAGGAGACGCACCACACTGTAGTCTCATGTCAAATAGAGATTTCCATTGATCAGACATCAAGGCCCATATGTCAGTTATTGTTTTGCATTGAAGATGAGAATGAAACCCTATGAATGTCACATTTTATTGTAAAGACATTTTATTTGTCTTTAAAAACTTTTGTACTATATATTTAATTTATTTCCCTGTACATATTTCCTGTAGTCCACCTGTCCAACATGTCTGTAAAACTAAAATGTGTTTTAATAAATAGGTTTATTTTAAATTTTACTTTGGAGTCAAAGGTATGAAAATACAATTTTAGCCACATCTTAGGCTATTGCATTTCTGTCTGCTAATTTGTAAAGCACACAAGAAAACGAATATGGCACACTGATTCGCTTAATTATTAACGTTGTCCGCCGACCAATGACATTCACGGAGATGCCAGTTACTTTCGGGAGCCTGGCAACAGTGGTAGGCTAATAAACTGGAGCAAGGACCGACTGCATCCTCGTTCAGTATTACAGGCTCCTCGCATCCAGGACACACGGTGAGGGAAACGCTATATTGTAAGGTTCAGATAAATATCGTATAGGCCTTTTCGAAATATCTAACCGTAGCTTAATAATATTGAAAACATTTCATCTGTTGAATTAATATCGTTTATTGGTGTATCTAAATCTTGCGATGACTGTAGCGACTCTGTAGCAATTTTCCCTCTGACGTCGGCCTAAACGTTTGATGGCGGACCTACAACCTACATTTTGTTTTCACAGAAAAGAGGCAAACGCACATATGCCTTAATTCCACATACTGTCGGTCAATAGTTGATTTGATTATATGTCTAATTAGCCTGATGCATGCTATATACATTTGTATGTATTTCCATTCTGGCAATATTTACACATAGACAACACCGGTTTATGTGCGTAATTTTGGATTTATTATGGTTTGTATAGGTTATTCCCATGTCAACATTATTTAGGCATCAACAGCGATATTTGGGACCACATTTTGTGTGATATTTGCCTACAGGGGAATATTTGGTTTATTTGTACCTGCCTCCTGTAAACCAGCGGTTACATAAGGTTGTCCATACAAAACGTTTACATTTTTTAAAATGGTAATTGTAAAATTTGATGATGTAACAATGTCTACACTTGTTTCCAGTGGCGTAACGCAGCTTCACAGGGCGCAAGGTCTTTATAAATGTGTAGTTTCTCGTGCTATTTTGCTATGGGGCTGAGATTTTTGGTTGTTGCTGTTTTAGAGCTCAGGGATTCTCAATCTCAAATAGTTGTCCTAATGTTAGACCAACGTATCAGCTGTCACACCATGTAAAGGAACAACCATACAACTGGTGTCGGACACCATAAAAGGCTTTGTTTTATTTTCAATTATTGTCCAAGTAATTAAAGGCATTGATTGTTTAATTCTAACATTTTGAGAGTACTCAAATATGTGATAAATCTTCTTTTTGTAGCATTGTGAAACGCTCCTGGGCTAATGTTATGTGTGTCCCAGATTTAAAACGTTTTGTAAAGAAAGCATCCTTTGGGTCTAGCACAGAAAATACTTTCATTGTTTAAGCATATGTTGCTTAACAGTGATTACAATACTTTTTTTCTTCTCAATATTGACAAATATATATCTTAAGGGGATTAGCCATCAATGACTGAGTTGACAACATATACTCAAAACATAAGTTTGTAAATTAATTTGAAAATCCCCAATAACTGTTCATCTTTTTACGGAATTTAAAAAAAAACACGATTTTTATCATTCAAGTGGTATATACCGTAACAATTGAGCTTTTTCAATGTAGCCTTACTTCTCTGAAAACCGATGTGTTACATTGAATTCATCAGGCAGATTGAGTTGACAGTTTATGGTTGTGATCATGGTGATTCCAGTGTTTGTTTGGTGTTTAAATCAGAAGTAGAGAACTTTCCAGATCATTAGTGGTCTTGTTTCACTACATGTGAAGACATGAATGAAGACATGAATACGGGGTCTTTATGGTATAGCTGAACTCTTGTAATTTCTGATTTTAATATACAGTACCTTCAGAAAGTCACTCATACCCCTTGACATATTCCACATTTTTTGTTACAGCCTGTATTCAAAATGGCTGACGTATTAAAATCTCCCCCATCTACACACTATCCCATAATGTCAAAGTGAAAACATATTTTTTTGAAATATTAGCAAATATCTCATTTACATAAGTATTCACACCCCTGAGACAATACTTTGTAGAGGCACATTTGGCAGCTTTCCACACCTCGATTATAGAACATTTTCCCATAATTGTTTTCAAAATTCATCAAGATCTCTCAAATTGGTTGTTGATCATTGTTAGACAACCATTTTCAGGTCTTGACTTAGATTTAAGAAGATTTATCTCAGCCACTCAGGAATATTCACTGTCTTCACTGGAATTGCTCACCAAGATTTGGCCTGTTGTGTTTTAAGTTATTGTCCTGCTGAAATGTGAATTCATCTCCCAGTGTCTGGTGGAAAGAAGACTGAACCAGGTTTTCTTCTAGGATTTTGTCTGCTTAGCGGCATTCAGTTTTTTTTTTTATCCCGAAAAACTCCTTAACGATTACAAGCATACCCATAACATGATGCAACCACTATGCTTGAAATATGAAGAGTAGTTCTCCGTAATGATGTATTAGATTTTCCGAAAACATAACATTTTGTGTTCAGGACAAAAAGTGAATTGCTTTGCCACATTTTTCAGTGGTGCTTTGTGGCAATACAGGCTTCCTACTTTTCACTGTCAATTAGGTTAGTATTGTGGAGTAACTACAATGTTGTTGATCCAACCTCATTCTCCTATCACAGCCATTAAACTACAACTTATTTAGTCACCATTGGCTTCATGGTGAAATCCCTTAGAGGTTTCCTTCCTCTCCGGCAACAGAGTTGGGAAGGACGCCTGAATCTTTGTAGTGACTGGGGGTATTGATACATCATCCAAAGTGCAATGCATAGCTTCACCATGCTCAAAGGGATATTCAATGTCTACTGTTTCTTTTTTACCAGTCTACCAATAGGTGTCCTTCTTTGAAAGGCATTGGACAGTAGCAATTTAGCTTTTCCTCAGTAGCTTTATTACTCAAACTATTTCAATGTAACATGTTTGTATCTGTCAGGCAGATTGCGTTGACAGTTTATGGTTGTGATCATGGTGATTCCAGTATTGTTTGTTAGAGAACTTTCCAGACCATTACTGGTCTTTGTGGTTGAATCTGTGTTTGACATTCACTGCTGAACAGAGGGACCATACAGATAATCATATGTGTGGGGTATAGACGTGAGGTAGTCATTCAAAATGCATCTTCCACTATTATTGAGCACAGAGTGAGTCCATGCAACTTTTTTTTAACTTCTGAATTTATTTAGGGTTGCCATAACAAAGGGGTTGAATGCTTATGGACTCAAGACATTTCAGCTTTTAATTTTTAAATCATTTGTACAAATTTCAAAAAGAGAATTCCAATTTGACATAAGGTATTGTGTAGGCCAGCAACAAAAAAATCTAAATGTTATAAATCATAAAATCAGGCTGTAATACAACAAAATAGACACGTCAAGGCATAGAGTCGACATGGAAATTAATAATATTGAAAGTATTTTTGAATTGACCAAAACAAATATTTTCCCTTAAAATGATCCTAAATGAACATTTTTAAGAACCAATAATGGAACATTTTTTTTTCACTATAAAAATTAAGTTTACCTGCCGGACAAGGATTGTCCTGACTATCAGTAATTCTTGAGCAAATGTCCTGCTATTCTACACAGTTTGCCATGAAGCTGAGAGAAACATGTTGCAGTTTTTTCTAATTTCCTGACATGTTTATGCTGTATGCCATCTGGTAAGCTTGTGTTCTATGCCAGTGCCTGCATTAAAGCCTGCCACCTTATCCTTCAACGGAGACCTTGCTTTTAGAAGTGCCTAATTGTCCCTGTATCCACTTTTAGTTTTTTGTTTATGTGTACATGTGGATAGATAATGTAATGCATTATTAATCATGGTCTGTACCTTGTTTTGACTTTGTGGAACAATCAATGTGGTATAAAAATAACTATTCTAACTCCATACAGTTTTCTAATGATTGTTCCTGTCAGATGGACTTTCTTCTGATGAAAGAATATAATTAGAATAACATGTTTTTCAGTTGCATTTTCTCCTAACTACATTAGACACAACATATAGGCCTGTTAGACATAATAAGCAACATTGTTTTTATCTCCCTATAGCCGACACCAGAGATGGCTTCGGCAGTCAGGTTGAGTAGATCAGTGCTGCTGATTGTTCTGGTGTGTATAGCGGGGCTGGCATCGGCCCGGAGCCCCCGCACGGCGGACCAGGTATCTGAGGCCGACATTCAGCGTCTCCTACACGGAGTCATGGAGCAGCTGGGCATCGCTCGGCCCAGGGTCGAGTACCCTGCTCACCAGGCCACCAACATCGTGGGGCCACAGAGCATCCAAGGTCGGTGGTTATGGTCCATGATTTCTAATAATAATGTATGGGTTAAAGGTCTGTTATAGTCATGGATAGTGGTTTCCAGTGTTCTCTATTTTGAGCTTATTCTTTATCCATTTGTTTTTGGTCAATAACCACGTTTCCATCCAACCACTTAATGTGGATTAATTACCCGACTCATAAGAGAAAAAAAAACTAACTTCAGGACTTTTGTAAAACAGCTAATTTTATGTCGACTAAACAAAATACTCAAGACCAGGTGGGATCTTTTTTTCCTCAGGGAAATTGATTATGCGACAATTGCGGTGGAAATGCTTTTATGTGCAAATATTGATATGAAAACAATCATATCGTAGTAAACTTGGAGTCACGCAATGACATGTTTCGTTGTACTACCGAAGATGATCTATTATATTGACAAGATGGTCCAGTGACTGCTCTAACAATGGAAATATAGTACATGTCCTCAAAGATGTAAGGCAGGTGGGAAGAGGAGAGATCAGGTGGGACCATTCTATCCAATGAGAGGGCAGATACGCCAGGCTCAGCTCAGTCGTTTTTCTCAAAGTTTCTGGAATGCCACGTGCTTACATCAGTACATTTGGAACAACCTAAACAATAATGATAAAAAACATATTTGATCACATAAGCCTCACATAATTCGACACTCTCATAGACATCCAGGGGCGGACTAGGACCAAAAATCGGAACTGGCATTTCTAACACAACGGCCCATTCTTTTCCTTTGTTTTCTCAAGGCCCCCATTATTAGTGAGATAATGATCCTTTTGTGCAACAAACCCAAGTTAGACAGGCTTACTGGGCTAAATATGGTCGGCCCTCTGGCATTTGCAAATTGTCAAATACAAATTATCTGGTTTTTAAAAAATTTATATCTCATCATATCGTACCTGTCCGTTGTATCAGCGAACCGTCAGCCTGGGAAAGTTTTGTTTTGTGACAAAACCATCAGTAAACATCAAAATGCGACGGAAACCTGAGAACTTACCCGCAAAAGTGTTTTTTAAATGTTTACTACATCATTACGCATATCCTTTTAACAGCAACAAGTCAGTGAGATGGAAACACCCTTTTAACAGCAACAAGTCAGTGAGATGGAAACACCCTTTTAACAGCAACAAGTCAGTGAGATGGAAACACCCTTTTAACAGCAACAAGTCAGTGAGATGGAAACACCCTTTTAACAGCAACAAGTCAGTGAGATGGAAACACCCTTTTAACAGCAACAAGTCAGTGAGATGGAAACACCCTTTTAACAGCAACAAATCAGTGAGATGGAAACATCCTTTTAACAGCAACAAATCAGTGAGATGGAAACACCCTTTTAACAGCAACAAATCAGTGAGATGGAAACACCCTTTTAACAGCAACAAATCAGTGAGATGGAAACACCCTTTTAACAGCAACAAATCAGTGAGATGGAAACATCCTTTTAACAGCAACAAGTCAGTGAGATGGAAACACCCTTTTAACAGCAACAAATCAGTGAGATGGAAACATCCTTTTAACAGCAACAAATCAGTGAGATGGAAACACCCTTTTAACAGCAACAAGTCAGTGAGATGGAAACACCCTTTTAACAGCAACAAGTCAGTGAGATGGAAACACCCTTTTAACAGCAACAAATCAGTGAGATGGAAACATCCTTTTAACAGCAACAAGTCAGTGAGATGGAAACACCCTTTTAACAGCAACAAGTCAGTGAGATGGAAACACCCTTTTAACAGCAACAAATCAGTGAGATGGAAACACCCTTTTAACAGCAACAAGTCAGTGAGATGGAAACACCCTTTTAACAGCAACAAGTCAGTGAGATGGAAACACCCTTTTAACAGCAACAAGTCAGTGAGATGGAAACACCCTTTTAACAGCAACAAGTCAGTGAGATGGAAACACCCTTTTAACAGCAACAAGTCAGTGAGATGGAAACACCCTTTTAACAGCAACAAGTCAGTGAGATGGAAACACCACTCTGGTGGGACAATTAGCATGTTGTTTTTTATATGCAGATGTTAGAATATTTGCATGGAAATCTGTCACCAATTGGATGGAAACCTTCTAAATACCTGACTAATAACAAACTTAGCAAGTGAAGTACAGTAACAACAGGACTTTAACCAACAAAATAGGTTGTCAACTTTATTATGTTAAACCTAACATTTTAGGACGGTATGAAATGGTGTACAACCATCAGCCTAGTTTGTGTATATCTGGGATGTGTCATGATTTGGCAGATGGTTACGTATTAAGAAATGTACTCTACCCTCTAAAGCAGGACATAAAAAAAAAAAAAAATATATATATATATATTCCCTACTAGTTTACACCACAGGTAGTCATGGGCCCAGTTCAAAGCCTGGGAGAAATCACTGCTATAATGGAGTTCACTTCAATGTATAAGATATTTTATATGTGATCCTGCCAAATGTTAATCAGGAGTATTAAGGCGATATATTCTGTGTGAGAGAGAGGGAGAGAACATTTTTTTCACCAAGCCAATGGTTATAGTTCCCAGTACCATTATGGAGATTACGTTGACATTTCTGTCCTTGGGTTTCTGTACTATGGTGATATCGAGGCTGAGTAGGTGATATTCCTTATTATGATATTAATTTGACTTTCAAAATGCAGTAATCACATTTAAAATGTAAAAACAGTAGTAAACATGTCCTCTCTGTCTCGGGTCAATGAATAAACAATAAGGTGTCCCTGTTATGCTATGTTTCCTCCATTAGGTGGAGCTCATGAGGGACTGCAGCACCTGGGTCCCTATGGAAACATCCCCAACATCGTAGCTGAGCTGACAGGGGACAACATCCCTAAAGACTTCAGTGAGGACCATGGATACCCCGACCCTCCTAACCCCTGTCCAATAGGAAAGACAGGTAGACTGTTACCCTCCTAACCCCTGTCCAATAGGAAAGACAGGTAGACTGTTACCCTCATGTCCAATAGGAAAGACAGGTAGACTGTTATCCTCCTAACCCATGTCCAGTGGGAAAGACAGGTAGACTGTTACCCTCCTAACCCCTGTCCAGTGGGAAAGACAGGTAGACTGTTACCCTCCTGTCCAATAGGAAAGACAGGTAGACTGTTACCCTCATGTCCAATAGGAAAGACAGGTAGACTGTTATCCCCTAACCCCTGTCCAATAGGAAAGACAGGTAGACTGTTACCCTCCTAACCCCTGTCCAGTGGGAAAGACAGGTAGACTGTTACCCTCCTAACCCCTGTCCAATAGGAAAGACTGGTAGACTGTTACCCTCCTAACCCATGTCCAGTGGGAAAGACAGGTAGACTGTTACCCTCCTAACCCCTGTCCAATAGGAAAGACAGGTAGACTGTTACCCTCATGTCCAATAGGAAAGACAGGTAGACTGTTATCCTCCTAACCCATGTCCAGTGGGAAAGACAGGTAGACTGTTACCCTCCTAACCCCTGTCCAATAGGAAAGACAGGTAGACTGTTACCCTCCTAACCCATGTCCAGTGGGAAAGACAGGTAGACTGTTATCCTCCTAACCCCTGTCCAGTGGGAAAGACAGGTAGACTGTTACCCTCCTAACCCATGTCCAGTGGGAAAGACAGGTAGACTGTTATCCTCCTAACCCCTGTCCAGTGGGAAAGACAGGTAGACTGTTATCCTCCTAACCCATGTCCAGTGGGAAAGACAGGTAGACTGTTACCCTCCTAACCCCTGTCCAATAGGAAAGACAGGTAGACTGTTACCCTCCTAACCCCTGTCCAGTGGGAAAGACAGGTAGACTGTTACCCTCCTAACCCCTGTCCAATAGGAAAGACAGGTAGACTGTTATCCTCCTAACCCCTGTCCAATAGGAAAGACAGGTAGACTGTTATCCTCCTAACCCATGTCCAGTGGGAAAGACAGGTAGACTGTTACCCTCCTAACCCCTGTCCAGTAGTAAAGACAGGTAGACTGTTACCCTCCTAACCCCTGTCCAGTGGGAAAGACAGGTAGACTGTTATCCTCCTAACCCCTGTCCAATAGGAAAGACAGGTAGACTGTTACCCTCCTGTCCAGTGGGAAAGACAGGTAGACTGCTACCCTCCTAACCCCTGTCCAGTGGGAAAGACAGGTAGACTGTTATCCTCCTAACCCCTGTCCAGTGGGAAAGACAGGTAGACTGTTACCCTCCTAACCCCTGTCCAGTGGGAAAGACAGGTAGACTGTTACCCTCCTAACCCCTGTCCAGTGGGAAAGACAGGTAGACTGTTACCCTCCTAACCCCTGTCCAGTGGGAAAGACAGGTAGACTGCTACCCTCCTAACCCCTGTCCAGTGGGAAAGACAGGTAGACTGTTACCCTCCTAACCCCTGTCCAGTGGGAAAGACAGGTAGACTGCTACCCTCCTAACCCCTGTCCAGTGGGAAAGACAGGTAGACTGTTACCCTCCTAACCCCTGTCCAGTGGGAAAGACAGGTAGACTGTTACCCTCCTAAGACTGTTACCCTCCTAACCCCTGTCCAGTGGGAAAGACAGGTAGACTGTTACCCTCCTAACCCCTGTCCAGTGGGAAAGACAGGTAGACTGTTACCCTCCTAACCCCTGTCCAGTGGGAAAGACAGGTAGACTGTTACCCTCCTAACCCCTGTCCAGTGGGAAAGACGGGTAGACTGATACCCTGCTAACCCATGTCCAATAGGAAAGACCGGTAGACAGTTACCCTCCGGTCCAATAGGAAAGGCTGGTAGACAGTTACCCTCCTAACCCCTGTCCAATAGGAAAGACTGGTAGACAGTTACCCTCCTAACCCCTGTCCAATAGGAAAGACTGGTAGACAGTTACCCTCCTAACCCCTGTCCAATAGGAAAGGCTGGTAGACAGTTACCCTCCTAACCCCTGTCCAATAGGAAAGGCTGGTAGACAGTTACCCTCCTAACCCCTGTCCAATAGGAAAGACTGGTAGACAGTTACCCTCCTAACCCCTGTCCAATAGGAAAGACTTGTAGACAGTTACCCTCCTAACCCCTGTCCAATAGGAAAGACTGGTAGACTGTTACCCTCCTAACCCCTGTCCAATAGTAAAGACAGGTAGACTGTTACCCTCCTAACCCCTGTCCAGTGGGAAAGACAGGTAGACTGTTATCCTCCTAACCCCTGTCCAGTGGGAAAGACAGGTAGACTGTTACCCTCCTAACCCCTGTCCAGTGGGAAAGACAGGTAGACTGTTACCCTCCTAACCCCTGTCCAGTGGGAAAGACAGGTAGACTGCTACCCTCCTAACCCCTGTCCAGTGGGAAAGACAGGTAGACTGCTACCCTCCTAACCCCTGTCCAGTGGGAAAGACAGGTAGACTGTTACCCTCCTAACCCCTGTCCAGTGGGAAAGACAGGTAGACTGTTACCCTCCTAACCCCTGTCCAGTGGGAAAGACAGGTAGACTGTTACCCTCCTAACCCCTGTCCAGTGGGAAAGACAGGTAGACTGTTACCCTCCTAACCCCTGTCCAGTGGGAAAGACAGGTAGACTGTTACCCTCCTAACCCCTGTCCAGTGGGAAAGACAGACAGACTGTTACCCTCCTAACCCCTGTCCAGTGGGAAAGACGGGTAGACTGATACCCTCCGGTCCAATAGGAAAGGCTGGTAGACAGTTACCCTCCTAACCCCTGTCCAATAGGAAAGGCTGGTTACCCTCCTAACCCCTGTCCAATAGGAAAGACTTACCCTAACCCCTGTCCAATAGGAAAGACCGGTAGACAGTTACCCTCCGGTCCAATAGGAAAGGCTGGTAGACAGTTACCCTCCTAACCCCTGTCCAATAGGAAAGACTGGTAGACAGTTACCCTCCTAACCCCTGTCCAATAGGAAAGACTGGTAGACAGTTACCCTCCTAACCCCTGTCCAATAGGAAAGGCTGGTAGACAGTTACCCTCCTAACCCCTGTCCAATAGGAAAGGCTGGTAGACAGTTACCCTCCTAACCCCTGTCCAATAGGAAAGACTGGTAGACAGTTACCCTCCTAACCCCTGTCCAATAGGAAAGACTGGTAGACAGTTACCCTCCTAACCCCTGTCCAATAGGAAAGACTGGTAGACGGTACTTATTCCACATGTACATAAAGGACTACTGTACCTTACTTTACACAAATAGACAGCCTGACACACACTGGGTAACACAACGATGTAGCCTGGGTAAGACTTGAGTTTCTGCATTCGATATTGCAAACAGCTACGACTCGTTGGCTAAAGCAGAAACAGATTTGCACCTACCAAGGCTATTTCTCCTGTATGATTTTGTTGTATGTAGATGCAGTGTTCTGCTATAGCAGGGGATCTCAAAGTGAAATCTGCGGACCTCTGGGGGTCCGTGGGGGTCCTGCTGGGGGTCCGTGGAGGTCCTGCTGGGGGTCCGTGGAGGTCCTGCTGGGGGTCCGTGGGGGTCCTGCTGGGGGTCCGTGGGGGTCCTGCAGGGGGTCCGTGGGGTCCTGCAGGGGGTCCGTGGAGGTCCTGCTGGGGGTCCGTGGAGGTCCTGCTGGGGGTCCGTGGAGGTCCTGCTGGGGGTCCGTGGAGGTCCTGCTGGGGGTCCGTGGAGGTCCTGCTGGGGGTCCGTGGAGGTCCTGCTGGGGGTCCGCATCCAAATCTCAAAAGAGTTCAATCTTAGTTTCATCAGAACAGAGAGTCTTGTTTCTCATGGTCTGAGAGTCCTTTAGGTGCCTTTTGGCAAACTCCAAGCGGGCCGTCATGTGCCTTTTACTAAGGAGTGGCTTCCATCTGGCCACTCTACCATAAAGACCTGATTGGTGGGGTGCTGCAGAATTGGTTTTATTTCTGGAAGGTTCTCCCATCTCCACAGAGTAACTCTGGAGCTCTGTCAGAGTGACCATCGGGTTCTTGGTCACCTCCCTGACCAAGGCCCTTCTCCCCCGATTGCTCAGTTTGGCCGGGCGGCCAGCTCTAGGAAGAGTCTTGGTGGTTCCAAACTTTTTCCATTTAAGAACGATGGAGGCCACTGTGTTCTTGGGGACCTTCAATGCTGCAGACATTTTTTGGTACCCTTCCCCAGATCTGTGCCTCAACACAATCCTGTCTCGGGGCTCTACAGACAATTCCTTCGACCTCATGGCTTGGTTTTTGCTCTGACATGCAGTGTCAACTGTGGAACCTTATATAGACAGTTGTGTGCCTTTCCAAATCATGTCCATTTACCATAGGTGGACTCCAATCAAGTTGTAGAAACATCTCAAGGATGATCAATTGAAACAGGATGCACCTGAGCTCTATTTTGATTCTTATAGTAAAGGGTCTGAATACTTATGTAAACAAGTTATTTCTGGGTTTTTTTTTTATGTCTAAAAAGCTGTTTTTCGCCTTTTGATTATGGGGTATTGTGTGTAGATTGATGAGGGGAAAAAATGATTTACTCAATTTTCAAATAATGCTGTAACCTAACAAAATGTGGAAAAAGTCAAGGAGTCTGAATAGTTTCTGAAGGCTCTGTATATGTTTCCTGATATTTCTTATATCTCTCAGATATAGGACAGACACTTCAAAACAAACCTCCTTTAGTTTTTTTGGGGGGGACACAGTCTGTTGTTCCATGTAGTGAAGCTGTTATTCAATTTGTTTGTATTAGGGGTCGACCTCTAGTTTGTATAGGCTAATAGCACTAAGGCCAAATTATATTTTTCATCAAATGTTTTTATTTTTTGGGGATACTTGAAGAGGTCTTGGAATTCTAAATCAAATAGCTAAATAACCCATGGTATGACCTTCTTAAAACAATTCCATATAGCTTAGTGGACCCCCAGACAGGGCTTAGACTGCTATGGGTTAAAGCTTTACCAACAGAAAATCTCAATGTTTAGAATTGCAGGAAATTAGCTTGAAAATTGTAAAATGTTCTCTCTGATGTCAAGAGGCGGGCCTTAAAAATGTTCGTTCCCAGGGCCTGAGACTTAGTTTGTCTGACCATCCACTGCCGAAGTCATAGTAAAACTCCTTGTGTGCTGTACTGATTATGAGGGGGTCCCTGAGGAATTTGCTTTCTCAAAAGGTTTGAGAAACCCTGTCCTATACTATTTGGCCAATCTCTGACTCTCTGCTCCCTCTTTTGTACTGTAGCTGCAGATGGGTGTCTGGAAAACGCCCCGGACACAGCAGAGTTCAGCAGAAAGTTCCAGAACCATCAGCACCTGTTCGACCCCGAGCATGACTACCCTGCTCTGGCTAAGTGGGTGAGTGACTGGGATGGGTGCTAATGGTTTCTCTGGTTATGGATGTTGCCTATACCATCCCCAAATCAAAACTGACCTTAGATCAGAGTCAGGGGAAATGTCAGCCCACTCCACTAGGCTCAGAAGTGGATTCAGTAAACTGACCTTAGATCAGACTCTATTCTATTGAACTAGTCCAATAGAATAGTATATTAGGAAAAATATATTGTTTTGATTTCTACTAACTTACACTACACCCCATCTGTGGACACCAGACAAGTCAACCAGAGAAAATATATTTGTTCCCTTAGAAAAGGCTTAATCCATTTGTTTACAATGATTCGAGAAAAAAGGCATTTTCTGTAAAAACAAAACAAAAATATATACCTATGTGTGCCCCTACTCACTTTTGGATATTTCCTTTCAGAACAAGGAGCTGTTGTACCAGAAACTGAAGGGAGGAGCCAAAAGAAGAAAAAGGGTGGGTCTATGATTGGTTTGTTTCTTCTCTTCTTTTTTTTTCCTCAGAGAAAAATGTTTTGCTTTTGTAGAAATGGTCTCTGTGAATCCACATCACCACCATTGAGATGGGGTGAGGGAGGAGAGGGGGTGAGGGAGGAGAGGGGGTGAGGGAGGAGATGGGGTGAGGGAGGAGATGGGAGTGAGGGAGGAGGAGGAGGAGATGGGGTGAGGGAGGAGATGGGGTGAGACCCACATCACCACCATTGAGAGGGAGGAGTGAGGGGAGGAGATGGGGTGAGGGAGGAGATGAGGGGGGGGTGAGGGAGGAGATGGGAGGGGGAGATGGGGCGAGGGGAGGAGATGGGGGAGGGAGGAGATGGGAGGGAGGAGAGGAGATGGGAGGGAGGGAGGAGGAGATGGGGTGAGGGAGGAGATGGGGAGAGGAGGAGATGAGGGGAGGAGATGGGGTGAGGGAGGAGATGGGGTGAGGAGAGGAGAGGGAGGAGATGGGGTGAGGGAGGAGATGGGGTGGGAGGAGATGGGGTGAGGGAGGAGATGGGGGAGGGAGGAGATGGGGTGAGAGGGAGGAGATGGGGTGAGGGAGGAGATGGGGTGAGGAGGAGATGGGGTGAGGGAGGAGATGGGAGAGATGAGGTGAGGGAGGAGAGATGGGGTGAGAGAGGAGATGGGGAGGAGGAGATGGGGTGAGGGGGGTGGGGGGAGGAGATGGGGTGAGGGGAGGGAGGAGAGGGGAGGAGATGGGGTGAGGGAGGAGATGGGGTGAGGGAGGAGATGGGGTGAGGGAGGAGATGGGGGTGGGAGGAGATGGGGGAGGAGATGGGGTGAGGGAGGAGATGAGGGGAGGAGATGGGGGGGAGGAGGATGGGGTGAGGGAGGAGATGGAGTGAGGGAGGAGATGGAGTGAGGGGGGTGAGGGAGGAGATGGGGTGAGGGAGGAGATGGGGTGAGGGAGGAGATGGGGTGAGGGAGGAGATGGGGTGAGGGAGGAGATGGGGTGAGGGAGGAGATGGGGTGAGGGAGGAGATGGGGTGAGGGAGGAGATGGGGTGAGGGAGGAGGAGATGGGGTGAGGGAGGAGATGGGGTGAGGGAGGAGATGGGGTGAGGGAGGAGATGGGGTGAGGGAGGAGATGGGGTGAGGGAGGAGAGGGAGGGGGTGGGAGGAGATGGGGTGAGGGAGGAGATGGAGGGAGGAGATGGGGTGAGGGAGGAGAGGGAGGAGATGGGGTGAGGGAGGAGATGGGGTGAGGGAGGAGATGGGGTGAGGGAGGAGATGGGGTGAGGGAGGAGAGGGAGGAGATGGGGTGAGGGGAGGAGGGAGGAGATGGGGTGAGGGAGGAGATGGGGTGAGGGAGGAGATGGGGTGAGGGAGGAGAGGGGGTGAGGGAGGAGAGGGAGGAGATGGGGTGAGGGAGGAGATGGGGTGAGGGAGGAGATGGGGTGAGGGAGGAGATGGGGTGAGGGAGGAGATGGGGTGAGGAGGAGATGGGAGGGAGGAGATGGGGTGAGGAGGAGATGGGGTGAGGGAGGGAGGAGATGGGGTGAGGGAGATGGAGGAGATGGGAGGAGATGGGGTGAGGGAGGAGAGAGGGAGGAGAGGGAGGGATGGGGTGAGGGAGGAGATGGGGTGAGGGAGGAGATGATGAGAGGAGGAGAGGTGAGGAGATGGGGTGAGGGGAGGAGATGGGGTGAGGGAGGGAGGAGAGGAGAGGGAGGAGATGGGGTGAGGGAGGAGAGGGAGGAGATGGGGTGAGGGAGGAGATGGGGTGAGGAGGGAGGAGGAGATGGGGTGAGGGAGGGAGGAGAGGGAGGAGATGGGGTGAGGGAGGAGATGGGGGAGGAGATGGGGGAGGGAGGAGATGGGGTGAGGGAGGAGATGGGGTGAGGGAGGAGATGGGGTGAGGGAGGAGATGGGGGAGGAGGAGATGGGGTGAGGGAGGAGATGGGGTGAGAGGGAGGAGAGGGAGGAGATGGGGTGAGGGAGGATGGGATGAGGGGAGGGAGGAGATGGGGTGGGGTGAGGAGGAGAGGAGGAGTGAGGGAGGAGAGGGAGGAGATGGGGTGAGGGAGGAGAGAGGGAGGAGATGGGGTGAGGGAGGAGATGGGGTGAGGAGGAGGAGAGGGAGGAGATGGGGTGAGGGAGGAGATGGGGTGAGAGGAGATGGGGTGAGGGGAGGAGATGGGGTGAGGGAGGAGATGGGGTGAGGGAGGAGATGGGGAGATGGGGGAGGAGATGGGGTGAGGGAGGAGATGGGGTGAGGGAGGGAGGAGATGGGGTGAGGGAGGAGATGGGGTGAGGGAGGAGATGGGGTGAGGGGAGGAGAGAGGGAGGAGATGGGGTGAGGGAGGAGAGATGGGGTGAGGGAGGAGATGGGGTGAGGGAGGAGGTGAGGGAGGAGATGGGGTGAGGGAGGAGATGGGGTGAGGGAGAGATGGGGTGAGGGAGGAGATGGGGTGAGGGGGAGAGGGAGGAGATGGGGTGAGGGAGGAGATGGGGTGAGGGAGTGAGAGGGAGGAGATGAGATGGGGTGAGGAGGGGAGGGAGGAGATGGGGTGAGGGAGGGAGGAGATGGGGTGAGGGAGGAGATGGGGTGAGGGAGGAGAGGGAGGAGATGAGGGAGGAGAGGGAGGAGATGGGGTGAGGGAGGAGATGGGGTGAGGGAGGAGATGGATGTGAGGGAGGAGTGAGGGAGGGGAGGGGAGGGAGATGGGGTGAGGGAGGAGATGGGGTGAGGGAGGAGATGGGGTGAGGGAGGAGATGGGGTGAGGGAGGAGAGGGGGTGAGGGAGGAGAGGGAGGAGATGGGGTGAGGGAGGAGATGGGGTGAGGGAGGAGATGGGGTGAGGGAGGAGATGGGGAGATGGGGGAGGAGAGGGAGGAGGTGAGGGAGGAGAGGAGATGGGGTGAGGGAGGAGATGAGGGAGGATGGGGTGAGGGAGGATGGGGTGAGGGAGGGAGGAGATGAGGGAGGAGATGAGGGAGGAGATGGGGTGAGGGAGGAGATGGGGATGGGGTGAGGGAGGAGAGAGGGAGGAGATGGGGTGAGGAGGGAGATGAGGAGGAGGAGATGGGGGTGAGGGGAGGGAGGAGATGGGTGAGGGAGGAGATGGGGTGAGGGAGGAGATGGGGTGAGGGGAGATGGGGTGAGGGGGAGATGGAGGAGATGAGGGAGGAGACATCAGGGAGGAGATGAGGGAGGAGATGGGGTGAGGGAGGAGATGAGGGAGGGATGAGGGAGGAGATGGGGTGAGGGTGGAGATGGGGTGAGGGAGGAGATGAGGGGGAGATGAGGGAGGAGATGGGGTGAGACATCCACATCACCACCATTGAGATGGGGTGAGGGGGGAGAGGGAGGAGATGGAGGAGGGAGGAGATGGGGTGAGGGAGGAGATGGGGGAGGAGAGATGGGGTGAGGGGGGAGGAGAGGAGAGGGGGGTGAGGGAGGAGATGGGGTGAGGGAGGAGATGGGGTGAGGGAGAGATGGGGTGAGGGAGGAGATGGGGTGAGGGGAGGGAGGGAGGAGATGGGGTGAGGGAGGAGATGGGGTGAGGGAGGAGATGGGGTGAGGGAGGAGATGGGGTGAGAGGGAGGAGAGGGAGGAGATGGGGTGAGGGAGGAGAGGAGAGATGGGGTGAGGGAGGAGATGGGGTGAGGGGAGGAGATGGGGTGAGGGAGGAGAGGGAGGAGATGGGGGTGAGGGAGGAGAGGGAGGAGATGGGGTGAGGGAGGAGATGGGGTGAGGGAGGAGATGGGGTGAGGGAGGAGAGGGGGTGAGGGGTGGAGATGGGGTGAGGGAGGAGATGGGGTGAGGGAGGAGATGGGGTGAGACATCCACATCACCACCATTGATTTGTTTACCCTGAAGGAGATAACCCAACTTTAAACTTACATTTCTGGATGAAGTACATGTTTCTTTATCTTCAGCACAATGACAACTAAATATTTCCTCTCAAAACAGGAAAGTACCCATCTTACCTTCTTTTTTAAAAATGTATTCCAGAGTGTCAATAACCCCTACCTGATGGGTCAGAGGCTGAACAATGTGGTGGCCAAGAAGTCTGTTCCCCACTACCCAGAAGAGGACGAAGACTATCGCACCACCACTGCAACAAAAACCACCACCTAAACACACTGTAGTTCTAACATTACTGGCCACCATGTTCACTTCACATTATCTCAAGTAGATTTAAGCAATAAGGCCCGAGGGGGTGTGATATATGTTGTGTCGTTATTTTTGCCGAAAAATAACAGCCCTTAGCTGTGGTATATTGGCCATATATCACAACCCCCCCCCACGTGCCTTATTGCTTTTATAAACTGGTTACCAACGTAATTGGAGCAGTAAAAATACCCGTGTTATACGGTCTGATATACCACCGCGTCAGCCAATCAGCATTCAGGGCTCGAACCACCTAGTTTATAATAAAACATCAGACATGTTCTCTAAATGTGTTCCTTTTTCACCATGACACATCTTTGTTGACCTACGTAGCCCACTAACAATGTTAGGTATGGTAACAGAGGTTTATTGATATGTACCACTTGTGTATTAAAAAAAAACAAGATATTACCATCTGTTATCTTTTTTTCAATCTATCAAAATGACTGTTGCTCAGGGTGGAAAATGTAACAAGCTTATGAGTTATTTTGTGCCTGTGGTCCACTGTGGCATGCAATTGAGTAATATTAGAACAGCCTGTGGTTCACTGTGGCAATTCAGTAATATTAGAACAGCCTGTGGTCCACTGTGGCAATTCAGTAATATTAGAACAGCCTGTGGTTCACTGTGGCAATTCAGTAATATTACAACAGCCTGTGGTTCACTGTGGCAATTCAGTAATATTACAACAGCCTGTGGTCCACTGTGGCAATTCAGTAATATTAGAACAGCCTGTGGTTCACTGTGGCAATTCAGTAATATTAGAACAGCCTGTGGTTCACTGTGGCAATTCAGTAATATTACAACAGCCTGTGGTTCACTGTGGCAATTCAGTAATATTAGAACAGCCTGTGGTTCACTGTGGCAATTCAGTAATATTAGAACAGCCTGTGGTTCACTGTGGCAATTCAGTAATATTAGAACAGCCTGTGGTCCACTGTGGCAATTCAGTAATATTAGAACAGCCTGTGGTTCACTGTGGCAATTCAGTAATATTAGAACAGCCTGTGGTCCACTGTGGCATGCAATTCAGTAATATTACAACAGCCTGTGGTCCACTGTGGCAATTCAGTAATATTAGAACAGCCTGTGGTTCACTGTGGCAATTCAGTAATATTACAACAGCCTGTGGTTCACTGTGGCAATTCAGTAATATTACAACAGCCTGTGGTTCACTGTGGCAATTCAGTAATATTACAACAGCCTGTGGTCCACTGTGGCATGCAATTCAGTAATATTAGAACAGCCTGTGGTTCACTGTGGCAATTCAGTAATATTAGAACAGCCTGTGGTCCACTGTGGCATGCAATTCAGTAATATTACAACAGCCTGTGGTCCACTGTGGCAATTCAGTAATATTAGAACAGCCTGTGGTCCACTGTGGCAATTCAGTAATATTACAACAGCCTGTGGTCCACTGTGCTAATTCAGTAATATTAGAACAGCCTGTGGTCCACTGTGGCAATTCAGTAATATTAGAACAGCCTGTGGTTCACTGTGGCAATTCAGTAATATTACAACAGCCTGTGGTTCACTGTGGCAATTCAGTAATATTACAACAGCCTGTGGTTCACTGTGGGCAATTCAGTAATATTACAACAGCCTGTGGTTCACTGTGGCAATTCAGTAATATTACAACAGCCTGTGGTTCACTGTGGCAATTCAGTAATATTACAACAGCATGTGGTCCAGAACAGCCTGTGGTTCACTGTGGCAATTCAGTAATATTAGAACAGCCTGTGGTTCACTGTGGCAATTCAGTAATATTACAACAGCCTGTGGTCCACTGTGGCAATTCAGTAATATTAGAACAGCCTGTGGTCTGGCACAGTGTGGCAATTCAGTAATATTAGAACAGCCTGTGGTTCACTGTGGCAATTCAGTAATATTAGAACAGCCTGTGGTCCACTGTGGCAATTCAGTAATATTACAACAGCCTGTGGTCCACTGTGGCAATTCAGTAATATTAGAACAGCCTGTGGTTCACTGTGGCAATTCAGTAATATTAGAACAGCCTGTGGTTACTGTGGCAATTCAGCCTGTGGTTCACTGTGGCAATTCAGTAATATTAGAACAGCCTGTGGTCCACTGTGGCAATTCAGTAATATTACAACAGCCTGTGGTCCACTGTGCTAATTCAGTAATATTACAACAGCCTGTGGTTCACTGTGGCAATTCAGTAATATTAGAACAGCCTGTGGTCCACTGTGGCAATTCAGTAATATTACAACAGCCTGTGGTCCACTGTGCTAATTCAGTAATATTACAACAGCCTGTGGTCCACTGTGCTAATTCAGTAATATTAGAACAGCCTGTGGCTCACTGTGCTAATTCAGTAATATTAGAACAGCCTGTGGTCCACTGTGGCAATTCAGTAATATTAGAACAGCCTGTGGTCCACTGTGGCAATTCAGTAATATTAGAACAGCCTGTGGTCCACTGTGGCAATTCAGTAATATTAGAACAGCCTGTGGTCCACTGTGGTAATTCAGTAATATTAGAACAGCCTGTGGTTCACTGTGGCAATTCAGTAATATTACAACAGCCTGTGGTTCACTGTGCTAATTCAGTAATATTACAACAGCCTGTGGTTCACTGTGCTAATTCAGTAATATTACAACAGCCTGTGGTTCACTGTGGCAATTCAGTAATATTAGAACAGCCTGTGGTTCACTGTGGCAATCCAGTAATATTAGAACAGCCTGTGGTTCACTGTGCTAATTCAGTAATATTACAACAGCCTGTGGTCCACTGTGGCTATTCAGTAATATTACAACAGCCTGTGGTCCACTGTGCTAATTCAGTAATATTACAACAGCCTGTGAAGCTGAATGTTGTCTCAATTATATATGTGATCAAACCAAAAATATGCTCTTGTTTGTGATACAAAATATTTAATCAAGTTGTTGTGATTTAGCTTTTTAAAAATTATTTTGGCTCAAGCCATTATCTAACTCTCTTGCTGTTTTTTGATGAACATTTGCTGTTAATTCTTAATAATATAAAATAAATGATTTACTCTTGCAAGTTTCCCAGGTTTGAGTCCGTTTTGAATAGTATCTATCAGAGGATGACATGCGTGGGAGGGGGCGGGTACATCCTCTCACTGTACTTACATCTAAGACAGTACAGCTGGAAAGCAGTTTGTTTTGCCTCTTCCAAGAAGACATCATACAGAAATACTTTTACTTAACCAATATCTTACGTCCGCAGGGAATCCAGCAGTTTATTCCAAACACTTAAATCTAAACCAGGAGTGCTTCTGTTGTGTGGAGTTTGTGTAGGACACAGGTGAGTAAATCTAGCTATTTATCATTCTTGCTCTACCAAATACTCGCTATGTTAATCATCCTATGCATCTGGTAACTGATAACTGTTAATCTGGTAACTGTACATTGTATAACCATGTGGAAATTAAGTATTTGGTTTGCGTAAACCTTGCATAAAAGTGATGCGTAATTTGTTCTTTATTGATTTCCACGACTGCTTTAAATATAATCCTTATATATTTTAACATTCTACATCTAAGGATGAAGACCGCAACAGTATTTGCCTCGGCCATGGTGTTGGGACTACTCTTCTGTCCGCTGAGGAGCGCAGCGGTAGGTGGCTACCAGGGCGCCTCTCCGCACCCATACAAATACAACTCCAGCCCCAACGAGTCGGAACGCTTACCGCAGCAGCCACCACAGAACGGATTTGTCTCCCGCCAAATGGGGCCAGTAACGGCCGCTGACGAGGTTCTAGAATCCAGCCAAGAAGCCCTGCACGTCACGGAGCGCCGGTACCTCAAACTGGACTGGTGCAAGACTCAGCCGCTGAAACAGGCGATCCACGAGGAAGGATGCCTCAGCCGCACTATAATCAACCGTTTCTGTTACGGGCAGTGTAACTCCTTCTACATCCCCCGACACATCTACCAAGATGATGGGGCTTTCCAATCGTGTTCCACCTGTAAACCAAAAACATTCTCTACCGTCACCTATACCCTCATATGTCCAGGCCAGTCACCCAGCACCCAGAAGAAACGCGTCCAGCGCGTAAAGACGTGTCACTGCGCTTCCATAGACCTGGATTAGTTAAAGCCAGAAGGAATGGACACATTTCGTATAGTCTGTGTTGATTTGCTTTCCACTGGAATAACTGAAAGGAATAGAGCGAGCGACCGACCAATACGTTAAATCAAACGTGCTTCCATTGCAAAAACCGAATATGCACGAGGGAGAAAATATCCAATCTTAATCCTAAAAGAGGAGGTCAAAAGAAAACGAAAACAAGGGATGGAACTCTTCACAACCATGCAACAAACACTACACGGGCAGCAATGCCAACTCCAACAGACCTCCACCCCAGTGTAATGTATGGGACTATAACGGCTGGTTTGGCATTATTGACTGGTTTAGCACATTGTAAATGGCTTATAGCTTCGTGCTTAATACTTTTTGAATATTTCTGGTTTGCGCATGATACAAATAACAGTATGTCTGTGGAGACCAGAATGTTTGCGCATGTATGGCATTTAAATATGGAGAAAAAGCCACACAGTGTTCAATTTGACATGGACTTGTTAACTGTTATGAGCCAAAGTGGAGAGAACAAGTATTGTTTTCTTTTTCTTTCTAAAAATAATCTTTTATTGAAGTTTTTCACATTTTACAATTATAAATAGTTCACATAAATGCAATTAAACTTTCGCATCAATACATTTGAGGTCATAATCACATGACATGATTTACAGATTTAATAGTGTTTCAACTGATTTCGTCTTCTATTTAGTTCTGTGTTGATTTGTACAAAATAAATGAGTGAGTGGACACACTCACTTCAGGAACTCTTGAGGAGTTTGTTGTCAATGAATGTTGGCAAATCATTTAAAACCTGCATTGTTAGACGTCACTTAACGTTCACGCTATTGTATTATTTATGTACAGTATATCAAGTGGTTGGTGAATAAACTCATATTTGTACACCTTGTTGAACTGCTTTGGGGTTGCTGGGAAGTTGTAATAACAGAGACCGATGGCAAGATACATAGATGATTGATATCTGATTGATTTAATGATTGACAGTGGAAATGTAAGGTGATATATTGACAGTGGAAATGTAAGGTGATATATTGACAGTGGAAATGTAAGGTGATATATTGACAGTGGAAATGTAAGGTGATATATTGACAGTGGAAATGTAAGGTGAAAAACATGATACAGAAAACAGACATAAACAAATCTACAGGAGAAAATGTTTCCCATACAATCCAGACACACTCTCTTGTTTCATTAGACCAGATATTTGACTGAAAAACATGTATTATTTTTTAAACATGAACGTCCTTAGGATGAGGTGGAGAATCCACCACATTTTAAATGAATATACATTACTCCCATAAAAAAAATAAACAAGAAAATAGTCATAATCCCCCTATTGCCAGTAGTAAGTACCCTGTTGGTCAGTGAATCCATCTGCAGCTTCGTGACCTGAGAACCATAGTATGTGGGGTTTCCTCTAGTCTCGAGCAGGGGTCAGATGGCAGTGTTCCAGGCTTGGTGTATAAGAGGGTGGGCAGGAACAGAGACCGGTGTGATCCTGATCACCCTGTGTGGGTGGCTAAAGGGGTGGGAGAAGTCCCCACTTACCTCACAAACCAACTCGTCAGTTTTCTCATGAATTTCTTCTCTCTCCTGTTCTGTCTCTCAGCTTGTGGCCACCATGTTCGCTTCCTTCTGGCGTAGCCTGTCTTTCTGTCAGGCCACAAGAAAGGGGTTCGTTTTTTCCATTAGGGACAGTATGCAAACAGTGTCCATATACCACACTATACTGGCTTCTGAGGCCAAGTAAGGAAGTAAATAAACCTTGTTTGAGCCAGAACGGCCCATAGGGCATGAGCCTGTCAGAGTTAGTCATGTCCCAGCCAGAACGGCCCACAGGGCATGAGCCTGTGTGAGTTAGTCATGTCCCAGCCAGAACGGCCCACAGGGCATGAGCCTGTCAGAGTTAGTCATGTCCCAGCCAGAACGGCCCACAGGGCATGAGCCTGTCAGAGTTAGTCATGTCCCAGCCAGAACGGCCCACAGGGCATGAGCCTGTCAGAGTTAGTCATGTCCCAGCCAGAACGGCCCACAGGGCATGAGCCTGTCAGAGTTAACCATGTCCCAGCCAGAACGGCCCACAGGGCATGAGCCTGTCAGAGTTAGTCATGTCCCAGCCAGAACGGCCCACAGGGCATGAGCCTGTCAGAGTTAGTCATGTCCCAGCCAGAACGGCCCACAGGGCATGAGCCTGTCAGAGTTAGTCATGTCCCAGCCAGAACGGCCCACAGGGCATGAGCCTGTCAGAGTTAGTCATGTCCCAGCCAGAACGGCCCACAGGGCATGAACCTGTCAGAGTTAGTCATGTCCCAGCCAGAACGGCCCACAGGGCATGAGCCTGTCAGAGTTAGTCATGTCCCAGCCAGAACGGCCCACAGGGCATGAGCCTGTCAGAGTTAGTCATGTCCCAGCCAGAACGGCCCACAGGGCATGAGCCTGTGTGAGTTAGTCATGTCCCAGCCAGAATGGCCCACAGGGCATGAGCCTGTCAGAGTTAGTCATGTCCCAGCCAGAACGGCCCACAGGGCATGAGCCTGTCAGAGTTAACCATGTCCCAGCCAGAACGGCCCACAGGGCATGAGCCTGTCAGAGTTAACCATGTCCCAGCCAGAACAGCCGATAGGGCATGAGCCTGTCAGAGTTAGTCATGTCCCAGCCAGAACAGCCGATAGGGCATGAGCCTGTCAGAGTTAACCATGTCCCAGCCAGAACGGCCGATAGGACATGAGCCTGTCAGAGTTAACCATGTCCCAGCCAGAACAGCCGATAGGGCATGAGCCTGTTAGCGTTAGCCATGTCCCAGCCAGAACGGCCGATAGGGCATGAGCCTGTCAAAATATATTATTTCCTGTTAACACTGTTTTGTTGAGTCTGAATCCAAACCGAGAAGATGGATGATGGTTTGCCTGTTTGATCCTATCTATCTTATTTTGTAGAGCAGTGGTACTGTTGCTTTGACCCATAGGATCACACCAATAACTATGAATATAACTGTACCTCTCTCTCTGTCTCTGTCTCTGTCTCACTCTCGCTCTCACTCTCACTCTCACTCTCACTCTCACTCTCACTCTCACTCACTCTCTCTCACTCTGTCTCTCTCTCAATCCGCCAGGGCATGAAAGCCCAAAACACACAGCACAGGTACTCACACGCACCAACGGACATTAGAACAATAATGGACCGCCCAATAGAAACCAAAGGGCACATTTATACAAGTGCTAATCAGTGGGAATAGGGGACAGGTGTGTAGTGAAAGTTCCGGAGGGATCCGTGAAAAAATTATATATATATATATAATGTATATCTACAGTACCAGTCAAAAATGTGGACACAAACTCATTCAAGGGTTTTTCTTTATTTTTACTATTTTTTTACATTGTAGAATAATAGTGAAGACATCAAAACTTCAAAATAACACATATGCAATCATGCAGTAACCAAAAAATTGTTCAACAAATCTAAATATATTTGAGATTTGAGATTCTTCAAAGTAGCCACCCTCTACCTTGATGACAGCTTTGCACTCTTGTGTGCCTTGTTAAAAGTTAATTTGTGGAATTTATTTCCTTCTTAATGTGTTTAAAGCAAATCAGTTGTGTTGTGACAATCAGGGATGGTATAGAGAAGATAGCCCTATTTGGTAAAAGACCAAGTACATATTATGGCAAGAACAGCTCAAATAGGCAAAGAGAAACGACAGTCCATCATTACTTTAAGACATGAAGGTCAGTCAATCCGGAAAATTTCAAGAACTTTGAACGTTTCCTCAAGTGTAGTCGCAAAAGCCATCAAGCGCTATGATGAAACTGTCTCCCATGAGGACCACCACAGGAAAGGAAGACCCAGAGTTACCTGGCTCCCATGAGGACCACCACAGGAAGAGAAGACCCAGAGTTACCTGGCTCACATGAGGACCACCACAGGAAGAGAAGACCCAGAGTTACCTGGCTCCCATGAGGACCACCAGAGGAAAGGAAGACCCAGAGTTACCTGGCTCACATGAGGACCACCACAGGAAGAGAAGACCCAGAGTTACCTGGCTCACATGAGGACCACCACAGGAAGAGAAGACCCAGAGTTACCTGGCTCACATGAGGACCACCACAGGAAGAGAAGACCCAGAGTTACCTGGCTCCCATGAGGACCACCAGAGGAAAGGAAGACCCAGAGTTACCTGGCTCACATGAGGACCACCAGAGGAAAGGAAGACCCAGAGTTACCTGGCTCACATGAGGACCACCACAGGAAAGGAAGACCCAGAGTTACCTGGCTCCCATGAGGACCACCACAGGAAGAGAAGACCCAGAGTTACCTGGCTCCCATGAGGACCACCACAGGAAGAGAAGACCCAGAGTTACCTGGCTCCCATGAGGACCACCACAGGAAGAGAAGACCCAGAGTTACCTGGCTCCCATGAGGACCACCAGAGGAAAGGAAGACCCAGAGTTACCTGGCTCACATGAGGACCACCAGAGGAAAGGAAGACCCAGAGTTACCTGGCTCACATGAGGACCACCACAGGAAAGGAAGACCCAGAGTTACCTGGCTCCCATGAGGACCACCACAGGAAGAGAAGACCCAGAGTTACCTGGCTCACATGAGGACCACCACAGGAAGAGAAGACCCAGAGTTACCTGGCTCCCATGAGGACCACCACAGGAAAGGAAGACCCAGAGTTACCTGGCTCCCATGAGGACCACCAGAGGAAAGGAAGACCCAGAGTTACCTGGCTCCCATGAGGACCACCACAGGAAGAGAAGACCCAGAGTTACCTGGCTCACATGAGGACCACCACAGGAAGAGAAGACCCAGAGTTACCTGGCTCACATGAGGACCACCACAGGAAGAGAAGACCCAGAGTTACCTGGCTCCCATGAGGACCACCACAGGAAAGGAAGACCCAGAGTTACCTGGCTCCCATGAGGACCACCACAGGAAAGGAAGACCCAGAGTTACCTGGCTCCCATGAGGACCACCACAGGAAGAGAAGACCCAGAGTTACCTGGCTCACATGAGGACCACCACAGGAAGAGAAGACCCAGAGTTACCTGGCTCCCATGAGGACCACCACAGGAAGAGAAGACCCAGAGTTACCTGGCTCCCATGAGGACCACCACAGGAAGAGAAGACCCAGAGTTACCTGGCTCACATGAGGACCACCACAGGAAGAGAAGACCCAGAGTTACCTGGCTCCCATGAGGACCACCACAGGAAGAGAAGACCCAGAGTTACCTGGCTCCCATGAGGACCACCACAGGAAGAGAAGACCCAGAGTTACCTGGCTCCCATGAGGACCACCACAGGAAGAGAAGACCCAGAGTTACCTGGCTCCCATGAGGACCACCACAGGAAGAGAAGACCCAGAGTTACCTGGCTCACATGAGGACCACCACAGGAAGAGAAGACCCAGAGTTACCTGGCTCCCATGAGGACCACCACAGGAAGTGAAGACCCAGAGTTACCTGGCTCCCATGAGGACCACCACAGGAAGAGAAGACCCAGAGTTACCTGGCTCCCATGAGGACCACCACAGGAAGAGAAGACCCAGAGTTACCTGGCTCCCATGAGGACCACCACAGGAAGAGAAGACCCAGAGTTACCTGGCTCCCATGAGGACCACCACAGGAAGAGAAGACCCAGAGTTACCTGGCTCCCATGAGGACCACCACAGGAAGAGAAGACCCAGAGTTACCTGGCTCACATGAGGACCACCACAGGAAAGGAAGACCCAGAGTTACCTGGCTCCCATGAGGACCACCAGAGGAAAGGAAGACCCAGAGTTACCTGGCTCCCATGAGGACCACCACAGGAAGAGAAGACCCAGAGTTACCTGGCTCCCATGAGGACCACCACAGGAAGAGAAGACCCAGAGTTACCTGGCTCCCATGAGGACCACCACAGGAAGAGAAGACCCAGAGTTACCTGGCTCACATGAGGACCACCACAGGAAAGGAAGACCCAGAGTTACCTGGCTCCCATGAGGACCACCACAGGAAGAGAAGACCCAGAGTTACCTGGCTCACATGAGGACCACCACAGGAAGAGAAGACCCAGAGTTACCTGGCTCACATGAGGACCACCACAGGAAAGGAAGACCCAGAGTTACCTGGCTCCCATGAGGACCACCACAGGAAGAGAAGACCCAGAGTTACCTGGCTCACATGAGGACCACCACAGGAAAGGAAGACCCAGAGTTACCTGGCTCCCATGAGGACCACCACAGGAAGAGAAGACCCAGAGTTACCTGGCTCACATGAGGACCGCCACAGGAAAGGAAGACCCAGAGTTACCTGGCTCCCATGAGGACCACCACAGGAAAGGAAGACCCAGAGTTACCTGGCTCCCATGAGGACCACCACAGGAAAGGAAGACCCAGAGTTACCTGGCTCACACGAGGACCACCACAGGAAAGGAAGACCCAGAGTTACCTCCGTAGCAGAGGATAAGTTCATTAGAGTTACCAGCCTAAAAAATTCCAGCCCAAATAAATGCTTCAAAGAGTTCAAGTAACTGTCACTCCCTGACCTTAGTATTCTTTGTTTTCCTTGTTATTTTGGTTAGGTCAGGGTGTGACATGGGTGATGTATGTGGTTTTGGCTTGTCTAGGGTTTTTTGTATGTTTATGGGGCTGTCACCGTTCTAGGTATTTTGTATGTCTATGGTTGCCTAGATTGGTTCTCAATTAGAGGCAGCTGTCTATCGGTGTCTCTGATTGGGAACCATATTTAGGCAGCCATATTCTGTGGGTGTTTTGTGGGTGATTGTTTCCTGTGTCAGTGTTTGTGCCACACAGGACTGTTTCCTTGCCAGTTCATTTTATTATTTTGTATTTGTGTTCATGTTTAGTTTTTGTTATTAAAAAACATGGACACCTACCACGCTGCGTATTGGTCCGATCCTTGTTTCACCTCTTCAGAGGAAGAGGAGGAAATCTGCCGTGACAGTAACAGACAGATCTCAACATCAACTGTTCAGTGGAGACTGAGTGAATCAGGCCTTCCTGGTCGAATTGCAGTAAATAAATAACTACTGAAGGACACCAGTAAGTGAAAAGAATTGCTTGGGCCAAGAAACGCGAGCAATGGACATTAGACCGGGTGAAACCTGTCCTTTGGTCTGATGAGTCAAAATTTGAGACTTTTGGTTCCAACTGCTGTGTCTTTGTGAGACACAGAGTGGGTGAATGTGTGTGGTTCCCACCATGAAGGATGGAGGAAGAGGTGTGATTGTGGGGGGGGTTCTGGTGATTGTGTGGGGGTGGGTGGGGTGGTTCTGGTGATTGTGTGGGAGGGGGTGGTTTCTGGTGATTGTGTGGGGGGGGGTTTCTGGTGATTGTGTGTGTGGGGGGTTGTGGTGATTGTGTGTGTGTGTGGGGGGTTCTGGTGATTGTGTGGGGGTGGGTGGGGTGGTTCTGGTGATTGTGTGGGGGTGGGTGGGGTGGTTCTGGTGATTGTGTGGGAGGGGGTGGTTTCTGGTGATTGTGTGGGGGTGGGGGGTTCTGGTGATGTGTGTGTGTGTGTGTGGGGGGGGAGGGGTTGCTGGTGACACTGTCTGTTATTTGTTTAGAATTCAAGGCGCACTTCCAGGTGAAGCTGGTTGAGAGAATGCCAAAAGTGTGGAAAGCTGTCCTCAATGCAAAGGGTGGCTTCTTTGAAGAATTGAAAAATTGAAAATATTTTTAGATTTGTTTAACACCTTTTTTGGTTACTACATGATTCCATATGTGTTATTTCATACTTTTGATGTGTTTACTGTTATTCCACAATGTAGAAAATAGTACAAATAAAGAAAAACCCTTGAATGAGTAGGTGTTCTAAAACTTTGGACTGTTACTGTATATATCTATATATCTCTGTGTTAAATGCCTCTTTGTTCTCGCCAGACTGTTAGGGTTGATCAGATGTGATTGATAGTGGATAGGGGTACTTCAGATTTACACTGTATGTCTATATTAAGTTTAAGTTGTGCTCACCAGACTGTTAGGGTTGATCTTCCTAGTCTCCACCTTCTTGTCTGCTGTAATCTTCTTCACCGACAGCTGGGCCTCTTTCAGCCTGAGGGAAGGAGGGAAGGATGGGGAAAAGAGGTTCACATCAGTATCATAGTGAGAGTGCTGATCTAGGATCCTCTAAGATCATAGTGAATAACATTACATGGACAAGGGGGGAGGGGGAGGGGGAGGGGACCTGCACTCCTCCTCTGAGACACTTGATGCATACAGCCCTAAAAGACAAGACAAGGTCCTTCTGTAGCTCAGTTGGTAGAGCATGGCGCTTGTAACGCCAGGGTAGTGGGTTCGATCCCCGGGACCACCCATACGTAGAACGTAGTATGCACACATGACTGTAAGTCGCTTTGGATAAAAGCGTCTGCTAAATGTCATATATTATTATTATTATTTATTATATTACAAGCTCACATCAGTCTCAGACCTAGTCATACAGGAGATTATGCTGTTTTAAGACCTACAGACTACGTACTAGATAATACAGGGTCACATTGTTCAAAAAGACAGACGGTCTAGATATAAGAACAGTGTTTCTCAGTCAGTCGGTGGGACCGGTCCTTCTGTAGCACAGTTGGTAGAGCATGGCGCTTGTAACGCCAGGGTAGTGGGTTCGATTCCCGGGACCACCCATACGTAGAATTTATGCACACATGACTGTAAGTCGCTTTGGATAAAAGCGTCTGCTAAATGGCATATATTATTATTATATTATATTATTATTATATATTACCGGCAGCGTACTGTAGCTGATCCCACATGTGGGACCGGCAGCGTACTGTAGCTGATCCCACATGTGGGACCGGCAGTGTACTGTAGCTGATCCCACATGTGGGACCGGCAGCGTACTGTAGCTGATCCCACATGTGGGACCGGCAGCGTACTGTAGCTGATCCCACATGTGGGACCGGCAGCGTACTGTAGCTGATCCCACATGTGGGACCGGCAGCGTACTGTAGCTGATCCCACATGTGGGACCGGACTGTAGCTGATCCCACATGTGGGACCGGCAGCGTACTGTAGCTGATCCCACATGTGGGACCGGCAGCGTACTGTAGCTGATCCCACATGTGGGACCGGCAGCGTACTGTAGCTGATCCCACATGTGGGACCGGCAGCGTACTGTAGCTGATCCCACATGTGGGACCGGCAGCGTACTGTAGCTGATCCCACATGTGGGACCGGCAGCGTACTGTAGCTGATCCCACATGTGGGACCGGCAGCGTACTGTAGCTGATCCCACATGTGGGACCGGCAGCGTACTGTAGCTGATCCCACATGTGGGACCGGCAGCGTACTGTAGCTGATCCCACATGTGGGACCGGCAGCGTACTGTAGCTGATCCCACATGTGGGACCGGCAGCGTACTGTAGCTGATCCCACATGTGGGACCGGCAGCGTACTGTAGCTGATCCCACATGTGGGACCGGCAGCGTACTGTAGCTGATCCCACATGTGGGACCGGCAGTGTACTGTAGCTGATCCCACATGTGGGATGTCACATGTCTTAGAGAGTTATCTTTCTGATTTAGTCACTTCTCAGGCAGAGTTTTATAAGCAAAATAATATATATCCAAGTCAAAATAATATATATCCAAGTCAAAATAATATATTTCCAAGTCAAAAATAATGTATATGGTATGCCACTAAGCACATGTTTTTATCTAAAGTGATATACACCTACTAAAAATGTGTTTATTCACTGTAAGTGATCCCTGTGGGAATTGAACTTTTCTAATCTAGGACATACAGGTGAACAGTAATTCATTGTAGGTGTAACTGGCAAAGGTTCAAACCCAGGGTGTTTTGCATGCCACAAGACTAAGTTAGCCCTCTAAGAAGAAGCCTAGGCATTAGGTCTCCCTCTCTCCTCCACCCCCTCTCCTCTTTCCCCCTCTCTCTCCTTCTCTCTCACCCCCTCTCTTTGTCTCTCTTTCCCTCTCACCCCCTCTCGCTCTCTCTCTCTCAATTAATTTCAATTTGC
>NC_068428.1:39857886-39860386 GCF_023373465.1 Oncorhynchus keta
CGTTACATAGGTTACTGTAGCCTACTGATGACGTTACATAGGTTACTGTGTTCTACTGATGACGTTACATAGGTTACTGTAATCTACTGATGACGTTACATAGGTTACTGTATTCTACTGATGACGTTACATAGGTTACTGTAATCTACTGATGACGTTACATCGGTTACTGTAATCTACTGATGGCGTTACATAGGTTACTGTAGCCTACTGATGACGTTACATAGGTTACTGTATTCTACTGATGACGTTACATAGGTTACTGTATTCTACTGATGACGTTACATATGTCACTGTATTCTACTGATGACGTTACATCGTTTACTGTAGTCTACTGATGATGTTACATAGGTTACTGTAATCTACTGATGGCGTTACATAGGTTACTGTATTCTACTGATTACGTTACATAGGTTACTGTAGCCTACTGATGACGTTACATCGTTTACTGTAGTCTACTGATGATGTTACATAGGTTACTGTAATCTACTGATGACGTTACATAGGTTACTGTATTCTACTGATGATGTTACATAGGTTACTGTAATCTACTGATGGCGTTACATAGGTTACTGTATTCTACTGATGACGTTACATAGGTTACTGTAGCCTACTGATGACGTTACATCGTTTACTGTAGTCTACTGATGACGTTACATATGTTACTGTAATCTACTGATGACGTTACATAGGTTACTGTATTCTACTGATGACGTTACATAGGTTACTGTAATCTACTGATGACGTTACAAGTGTAATTCAGAAATTAGGGAGCGATGATGAATTAGAGAAGAATAGATTGACTTTATCAATGCTAGTTAAGGACACTATAGTTATTTACACTATAAGGACACTATAGTTATTATGTTTTATTAACTGCAAAAAGGGAAGATGTTTTTTAATGATCTTGCACACACAAGCTTATTTGCTCTGGTCCAACGTTAAACCAACTCAGAAGTTCAAAGACATTGAAAGTTCCTCCATAGAAGCCAGTACTCTGTGGGTATAATTCAGTGGGCCTAATTCAGATGACGCATGTCACAACAAGACGCCGAGAGCTTCAAGGCAAGCTTCCTCCATCCTCTCCCACTCTCTCCGTCAACATTTCAGTGGCATCTCACAGCCTACACTGTGACTGGAAGCAGAGTGTGTGTTTGTCTTTCAGTATGATTAAACCATGCTGTTATGACAAAATACAATTTGCTTTAAAACGACTTTCCTAGATAGATTACAATCGCTTCCCTTCTCCACAGCAAGCTGCTCTATCCACACTGATTGGGGAAGTGATTTAATGTTATATTTCAGAGGTTTAAAAAAATAACAGAAAGGAACGATAGAAACCCTTACTATTAGTTGTTGTTAGAACCGGTTCAGAACTTTATTCTGCTGGTCGGAACAGAAGGAAAACAATAATGGTTCTGTTCAAAAGGACCGGAAGATAATTTTGGTTCCAACCACTGCTGGAGATCTATGCTTTTTTTAGGAGCACCTTGTACGTTTCTAAGTGCTGTTTAGACAAAACACCGATGTGAAGTTTAAGTATATAAGAGGCTGATTTATCAAACTATTGTGGAAAATTGGTTGGTGGTGATACTATATTACTAACTACTGTTGCCCTCATTATTTCCCAGTGCTATTAGGCTACTCACCAATCAGAACAAACGACTCCATTTTGTCCTTAAACGGCTGGAGGTGTTCTTCTGGAGAGCTGCAACACACCTTCTGAACCCCTTTCTCACACACTGGGGAAACAGGATACAAAACACGGGTTCTCTTTCAATGAGACAACATTATGTGCAGACGATCCCAAACGCCCCACCAACTTGAAAAGTGTGACAGCATGTTTTCGTATTCATGTGACTTGGGTAAGTGGAATGGTGTTACTCTGTGTTAGTGTTCGGGAGACTCCCTCAGCCTGTGGAACTCTCTCTCTCTCTCTCTCTTTCTCTCTGTAGTTAGTGATACAGGGGCAGCAGGGTAGCCTAGTGGTTAGAGCATTGGACTAGTAACAGGAAGGTTGCAAGTTCAAACCCCCGTGCTGACAAGGTACAAATCTGTAGTTCTGCCCCTGAGGGAGGCAGTTAACCCACTAGGCCGTCATTGAAAATAAGAATTTGTTCTTACTGACTTGCCTAGTAAAAATGAAATACTTCAATGTCCTCACAGCCTTTAACCTCAGACCCAGTGTTCTGTTCTCACCAGGCCCCATTCATTCACACAGGCAGCAACAAAGCTTGTTTCCCCACAGCAGCCATTCAGAAACTATGGTTAAGCTAAGGACCGTCTTGGACCAACACAGAACAAAAGCTTCTCCTGTCTTCAACCGTTCTCTACTGTCTTTAAGTGTGCACATATGATTCTATTACTCAACCAGCCCCAGCTATGGTAGTGCTGAGGTCAATGCACCTCACTCTCTCTCTCTATTCCTGCGTGTGTCCAGAGACTTGGTGGAGTGTCTCTGATTCAGAGTCTCTCTCTCTCTGTGTGTGTGTGTGTGTGT
>NC_068428.1:39865386-39877886 GCF_023373465.1 Oncorhynchus keta
AGGTAAGGGTTGGGGTTAGGTTTAAGGTAAGGGTTAAGGTTAGGTTTAAGGTAAGGGTTAGGTTTAAAGTAAGGGTCGGGGTTGGGGTTAGGGTTAGGGTTAAGGTAAGGGTTAGGGTTAGGGTTAGGGTTAGGGTTAGGGTTAGGGGTTAGGGTTAGGTTTAGGAAAAATAATTTTAGGTCCGCACAAGGATAGAAGAACAAAACGTGTGTGTGTCTGTGTGTGTGTGTCTGTGTGTGTGTGTCTGTGTGTGTGTGTGTCTGTGTGTGTGTGTGTCTGTGTGTGTGTGTGTCTGTGTGTGTGTGTGTGTCTGTGTGTGTGTGTGTGCGTGTGCGTGTGTGTGTGTGTGTGTGTGTGTGTGTGTGTGTGTGTGTGTGTGTGTGTGTGTGTGTGTGTGTGTGTGTGTGTGTGTGTGTGTGTGTGTGTGTGTACTGAGCTATTCTCTCCTCTCCTGTTGAAACATCAGTTTATCCCCACTGGGAAATATGAACTGTCAGCTGTAGTCATTGAATGAATCACTTTGCGGTGGTCTGTGCCTTTGCACAATACATATAGAATATATTGTTTCTTTGTCAGGAAAGAAATCACATCTATTTGTGGAAGCACTAAGTGGTCACACAGGTCAAGAGCTGCCCAATCACAGATGAGATATAACCTACACGAAACAAACAAAAACACAACTCAAGAAGTGTGTTTGAGTTTGCTGTGAGGTGCATCAGCTGCTCTACAGGACAGTAGTTCAACTCTATCTCAAAATACACCTGTTTCTCCAAAAGTAGACCTCTGTTTACCTGAGACTGAATGACCCTCTTCCTGTCTGAAAGGACCAAACTCCGCTTCAACACAAAAGGCAAAACATAGAAAGACTCGCTAGTCGCCAAACGATGCACATACCCGCCTCCACAGTTTACACAAATCCTGAATGACAACAGTATTCTTTGTAATCTTATCTGGGTGATGATGATGGAGCGTGGCGCGGGGGCGGGTTGTAACCGTGGCTCCCAGCAGGCTGTATTATGACTGGGCCTGGAGACTGGCTCCTCCGGCTCCTGTGATACCCTGATTGGTCGGTGAGCCAGAGGGAAAAAACAGAGCAGCAGTAGGAGTAAAGAGAGAAAGAGACAGGGGGTGGATACAGAGAGTGAGGGGAGAGAGAGAGAGGGGGGGGGGAGAGAGAGAGACAGAGAAAGAGGGGGGAGAGAGACAAGCAGAGAGAGAGAAAGAGAGACTGTGAGAGAGAGAGACAGAGAGAGAGAGAGAGCGAGAGAGAGACAGAGAGCGAGAGAGAGTCAGAGAGAGAGAGAAACAGACAGAAAGAGAGAGAGAGAGAGAGAGAGAGAGAGAGAGAGAGAGAGAGAGAGAGAGAGAGAGAGAGAGAGAGAGAGAGAGAGAGACAGAAATATATATATATATAGAGAGAGAGAGAGAGAGAGAGAGAGAGAGAGAGAGAGAGAGAGAGAGAGAGAGAGAGAGAGAGAGAGAGAGAGAGAGCGGTTGCCACCATCTGGGGTGCATCTATGTGCATCGATGCATCTAAACCAGGGTTTCTTAAACTATGAGTCGGGACCTAAAAGGGGGCCGTGGGCATGTTGGAGGTGAGCAGCGAGTTATGAGAAAACACTATTTCATCTTAATTTGGGTCAACGGAGGACAACTTGGGTCACAGGAAGTTGGTAAATTTCTCATTTAGGTCTGGAGCTGAAATGGTTTAAGAACACCAGATCTAAACAGTTGTTACCGAAGGCGAAACCCCAGTGATAACCTTTGACTCTGGCACAGCAGGTGAAACAGTCAGTCAGTCGGCCTGCATGTCTCTGCCTGCATGTCTCTGCCTGCCTGCATGCCTGCCTGCATGCCTGCCTGCATGCCTGCCTGCATGCCTGCCTGCATATCTGTTTGTGTTGCTGACGTCACAGTGTTGTGATTAGGCATGAATGACCTCTGACCTGTCAGGTCTCGTCTCAGCTGTCTCAGGTCCTTGGTGATGTCTTCAAACTTGACCTGGGCAGCCAGGAACACATCCTGAGGCTCAGGGAGAGGGAATACACTTCTCTCTGTTCCAGCGTTCTGGAGGGAAACAATGACAGCAACATCAGAGTGACAACAACAACATGATATTTGTTCCACATAGAAACAAAAAAAATAAATAAATGAAAACACCAGAATGTCTAAAAACTAAAACACCCATAGACTAACTTCCAGTAAAATGTATGTCAATAAAGTGATGAACAAATGTTTGACATGACCTCGTCCAGGTTGCGGAGATAGTACGATGTCACATAGTCAACCAGACTGATACGATTGTCCTTCAGAAAAAACAGAAGAGAACAGAGAAGATAAACGATCCTCAACCTCAAAGGAAACCAACACAAAGCAATACATCTGTTCTTTATTCTGCTTCTAAAATGCTGTGAGTTGTAGGTCTTTACTAGGTGATATTATACACTCATCTAGCCCTACTTTGTCCTGTAACACAGCGCTTACCCTGCTCTTGACGTCCTTTAGTTTGGGCAGGATCTCCAGTCCGAAGCCGTCTGCCTGTCCTCTGGTCCTGTTGCCCCCGTTCATGTGGTTCCCCAGGGCTAGAATCAGACCCATCACCTCCCTCACACTGCAGGTGTCCATCAGATCCTGGAGACAGAAATGCACTGTCTACTGTTAACTGAACATAGTGTTGACTGTATTTCAGACCACTGAGACAAGTTACATTTACGTTTAATGTGATAATGCGGTCGGTGACACATTGCTTCTTGAAAGTCCAATATCTTGAAAACTTGATTGCTGACATGCAAAACATTTTAGGATTGTATCAACAGTGAACTAATGAAACAGATACCAACAGATAGTTTTTGAGTGAAGTTTCTCTGTAAGATTCTTTATGTAGTCTGCAAAACGTGTTCTACAATAAAACACGTTTCCTGTGGTTTCTATGTTGCTGGACCACTAAAACACTCTACCCCTTTGACAGCCATCTAGTATGAACTAACATGAAGAGAGTTTCACCCTTTGACAGACATCTAGTATGAACTAACATGAAGAGAGTTTCACCCTTTGACAGCCATCTAGTATGAACTAACATGAAGAGAGTTTCACTCTTTGACAGACATCTAGTATGAACTAACATGAAGAGAGTTTCACCCTTTGACAGACATCTAGTATGAACTAACATGAAGAGAGTTTCACCCTTTGACAGACATCTAGGATGATCTAACATGAAGAGAGTTTCACCCTTTGACAGCCATCTAGGATGAACTAACATGAAGAGAGAGTTTCACCTGTTGACAGACATCTAGGATGAACTAACAGGAAGAGAGTTTCACCCTTTGACAGCCATCTAGTATGAACTAATATGAAGAGAGTTTCACCCTTTGACAGACATCTAGGATGATCTAACATGAAGAGAGGTTCACCCTTTGACAGCCATCTAGGATGAACTAACATGAAGAGAGAGTTTCACCTGTTGACAGACATCTAGTATGAACTAACATGAAGAGAGAGTTTCACCCTTTGACAGCCATCTAGGATGAACTAACATGAAGAGAGAGTTTCACCCTTTGACAGCCATCTAGTATGAACTAACATGAAGAGAGTTTCACCCTTTTAACAGCCATCTAGTATGAACTAACATGAAGAGAGAGTTCCAACCTTGCAGACGCGAGAGACAATGTCCAACTTGTGCTGAATGGAGTCGATGGCGTCTATGAAGACAGACTGGAAGATGATACATGAAGCCCTGTCTGGGAAGTCTGGTATCTGAGATAACTCAAACAGGAACCTAGAGACAACACAGGTGACATGATGGACGTTACTTTGATGTCACTACCGTCTTTGTCAAGTCTTTGAAAGATGGTGCCTTAGAGTCGTTGGTTCCTTGAGGTGGAGCTAATCACGGTTATACAGAATATAAAAAATGTGATACGGAGTCCCCTCTATCGTCTCCTTGTGGCGGGCCGGGCGCATGCACGCTGACTTTGGTTGCCAGATATACGACGTTTCCTCCAACACGTTGGTGCGGTTGGCTTCCGGGTTAAGCGAGCAGTGTGTCAAGACACAGTGCGGCTTGGCAAGGGTCGTGTTTCGGAGGACGCGTGACTCTCGACCCTCGCCTCTTCCGAGTCCGTACGGGAATTGCAGCGATGGGACAAGACTGTAACTACCAATTGAATATCACGAAATTGGGTGAGAAAAAGGGGTACATTTAAAGATATATATATATATAAAGGATGTGATGAGGAGGGAAAGGAGAACACTCACTGTTCAGGTTTGTCCAGCAGCTTGACCTGCTCCTCCTCGGACGTTTGGTAGTGTTTCTTTATCCGCTGCAGCTCATCAGGCTGGGCTCTCTGAGATGAGTGAGGCACAAACAACACTTGACACTGAGGTCTCGAAATGCAAAAAAAAAAGTCAGGCTGGGCTCTCTGAAAGGGAAGCCAAACTGAACAGTACAATAAAAGAAAAGGGGGACAGAAGTAGGTCAGGACACTCACGTTTTCGTATAAAGCCTGGATGGTTTCCACGTCCACTACGGAGTTGTCCACATTCAGCACAGCTACAGGGAGTAAACAGGTTCATTGAGTCATGCTTTAAATCAAAGGACACATTTGTGGGACAGTGTCCCTCCTCAGCTCGTGCCTAGAGGGGCAGGGAGTTTTACAGTGTGTTGATTTAGTCCTGGGGGCAGAGAAGGATATTCTTGCAGGGCATATAGTGGTGGTGTAGACAGAGCTATATTAGTGAGGCTTTCACCATAATCACACAAAATACCAAGCTAAGCAAACTGGCCAAGTACTTCGCTTATCACGATTCCTAAGGTCTCAAGTTTCAATGAGCTGAAATCCAACATGACTGGATCAAATGGAGGTTTCCCTGCTGTCCCCTGTTGTCCCCTTTTCTGTCCCCTGTTCTGGTCCCTGTTTTCCCCTGTTCTGGTCCCTGTTTTGTTCCCTGTTTTCTCCTGTTCTGGTCCCTGTTTTGTTCCCTGTTTTCTCCTGTTCTGGTCCCTGTTTTGTTCCCTGTTTTCTCCTGTTCTGGTCCCTGTTTTGTTCCATGTTTTCTCCTGTTCTGGTCCCTGTTTTGTTCCCTGTTCTCCCCTGTTCTGGTCCCTGTTTTGTTCCCTGTTTTCTCCTGTTCTGGTCCCTGTTTTGTTCCCTGTTTTCTCCTGTTCTGGTCCCTGTTTTGTTCCCTGTTTTCCCCTGTTCTGGTCCCTGTTTTGTTCCCTGTTTTCTCCTGTTCTGGTCCCTGTTTTGTTCCCTGTTTTCTCCTGTTCTGGTCCCTGTTTTGTTCCCTGTTTTCTCCTGTTCTGGTCCCTGTTTTGTTCCCTGTTTTCCCCTGTTCTGGTCCCTGTTTTGTTCCGTTTTCCCCTGTTCTGGTCCCTGTTTTGTTCCCTGTTTTCCCCTTTTCTGTCCCCTGTTCTGGTCCCTGTTTTCCCCTGTCTGGTCCCTGTTTTGTTCCCTGTTTTCCCCTGTTCTGGTCCCTGTTTTGTTCCCTGTTTTCTCCTGTTCTGGTCCCTGTTTTCCCCTGTTCTGGTCCCTGTTTTGTTCCCTGTTTTCCCCTGTTCTGGTCCCTGTTTTGTTCCCTGTTTTCCCCTGTTCTGGTCCCTGTTTTGTTCCCTGTTTTCTCCTGTTCTGGTCCCTGTTTTCTTCCCTGTTTTCCCCTGTTCTGGTCCCTGTTTTGTTCCCTGTTTTCTCCTGTTCTGGTCCCTGTTTTCTTCCCTGTTTTCCCCTGTTCTGGTCCCTGTTTTGTTCCCTGTTTTCTCCTGTTCTGGTTCCTGTTTTGTTCCCTGTTTTCCCCTGTTCTGGTCCCTGTTTTGTTCCCTGTTTTCCCCTGTTCTGGTCCCTGTTTTGTTCCCTGTTTTCTCCTGTTCTGGTCCCTGTTTTGTTCCCTGTTTTCCCCTGTTCTGGTCCCTGTTCTGGTCCCTGTTTTCCCCTGTTCTGGTCCCTGTTTTGTTCCCTGTTTTCTCCTGTTCTGGTCCCTGTTTTGTTCCCTGTTTTCCCCTGTTCTGGTCCCTGTTTTGTTCCCTGTTTTCTCCTGTTCTGGTCCCTGTTTTGTTCCCTGTTTTCCCCTGTTCTGGTCCCTGTTTTGTTCCGTTTTCCCCTGTTCTGGTCCCTGTTTTGTTCCCTGTTTTCCCCTTTTCTGTCCCCTGTTCTGGTCCCTGTTTTCCCCTGTCTGGTCCCTGTTTTGTTCCCTGTTTTCCCCTGTTCTGGTCCCTGTTTTGTTCCCTGTTTTCCCCTGTTCTGGTCCCTGTTTTGTTCCCTGTTGTCCCCTTTTCTGTCCCCTGTTCTGGTCCCTGTTTTCCCCTGTCTGGTCCCTGTTTTGTTCCGTTTTCCCCTGTTCTGGTCCCTGTTTTGTTCCCTGTTTTCCCCTGTTCTGGTCCCTGTTTTGTTCACTGTTTTCTCCTGTTCTGGTCCCAGTTTTGTTCCCTGTTTTCTCCTGTTCTGGTCCCTGATTTGTTCCCTGTTTTCCCCTGTTCTGGTCCCTGTTTTGTTCCCTGTTTTCCCCTGTTCTGGTCCCTGTTTTGTTCCCTGTTTTCTCCTGTTCTGGTCCCTGTTTTCCCCTGTTCTGGTCCCTGTTTTGTTCCCTGTTTTCTCCTGTTCTGGTCCCTGATTTGTTCCCTGTTTTCCCCTGTTCTGGTCCCTGTTTTGTTCCCTGTTTTCCCCTGTTCTGGTCCCTGTTTTGTTCCCTGTTTTCCCCTGTTCTGGTCCCTGTTTTGTTCCCTGTTTTCTCCTGTTCTGGTCCCTGTTTTCTTCCCTGTTTTCCCCTGTTCTGGTCCCTGTTTTGTTCCCTGTTTTCTCCTGTTCTGGTCCCTGTTTTCTTCCCTGTTTTCCCCTGTTCTGGTCCCTGTTTTGTTCCCTGTTTTCTCCTGTTCTGGTTCCTGTTTTGTTCCCTGTTTTCCCCTGTTCTGGTCCCTGTTTTGTTCCCTGTTTTCCCCTGTTCTGGTCCCTGTTTTGTTCCCTGTTTTCTCCTGTTCTGGTCCCTGTTTTGTTCCCTGTTTTCCCCTGTTCTGGTCCCTGTTCTGGTCCCTGTTTTCCCCTGTTCTGGTCCCTGTTTTGTTCCCTGTTTTCTCCTGTTCTGGTCCCTGTTTTGTTCCCTGTTTTCCCCTGTTCTGGTCCCTGTTTTGTTCCCTGTTTTCCCCTGTTCTGGTCCCTGTTTTGTTCCCTGTTTTCCCCTGTTCTGGTCCCTGTTTTGTTCCCTGTTTTCCCCTGTTCTGGTCCCTGTTTTGTTCCCTGTTTTCTCCTGTTCTGGTCCCTGTTTTGTTCCCTGTTTTCTCCTGTTCTGGTCCCTGTTTTGTTCCCTGTTTTCCCCTGTTCTGGTCCCTGTTTTGTTCCCTGTTTTCCCCTGTTCTGGTCCCTGTTTTGTTCCCTGTTTTCTCCTGTTCTGGTCCCTGTTTTGTTCCCTGTTTTCCCCTGTTCTGGTCCCTGGTTTTGATCCAGACTATATAAGACGTGACAGTAAAACCTGATATTCCACTCAGTCTGACTATATAAGACATGACAGTAAATCCTGATGTTCCACTCAGTCTGACTATATAAGACATGACAGTAAATCCTGATATTCCACTCAGTCTGACTATATAAGACGTGACAGTAAATCCTGATGTTCCACTCAGTCTGACTATATAAGACGTGACAGTAAATCCTGATGTTCCACTCAGTCTGACTATATAAGACATGACAGTAAATCCTGATGTTCCACTCAATCTGACTATATAAGACATGACAGTAAATCCTGATATTCCACTCAGTCTGACTATATAAGACGTGACAGTAAATCCTGATGTTCCACTCAGTCTGACTATATAAGACATGACAGTAAATCCTGATATTCCACTCAGTCTGACTATATAAGACGTGACAGTAAATCCTGATATTCCACTCAGTCTGACTATATAAGACATGACAGTAAATCCTGATGTTCCACTCAGTCTGACTATATAAGACGTGACAGTAAATCCTGATATTCCACTCAGTCTGACTATATAAGACATGACAGTAAATCCTGATGTTCCACTCAGTCTGACTATATAAGACGTGACAGTAAATCCTGATATTCCACTCAGTCTGACTATATAAGACATGACAGTAAATCCTGATATTCCACTCAGTCTGACTATATAAGACGTGACAGTAAATCCTGATATTCCACTCAGTCTGACTATATAAGACATGACAGTAAATCCTGATGTTCCACTCAGTCTGACTATATAAGACATGACAGTAAATCCTGATATTCCACTCAGTCTGACTATATAAGACATGACAGTAAATCCTGATATTCCACTCAGTCTGACTATATAAGACATGACAGTAAATCCTGATATTCCACTCAGTCTGACTATATAAGACGTGACAGTAAATCCTGATATTCCACTCAGTCTGACTATATAAGACATGACAGTAAATCCTGATATTCCACTCAGTCTGACTATATAAGACGTGACAGTAAATCCTGATATTCCACTCAGTCTGACTATATAAGACGTGACAGTAAATCCTGATATTCCACTCAGTCTGACTATATAAGACGTGACAGTAAATCCTGATATTCCACTCAGTCTGACTATATAAGACGTGACAGTAAATCCTGATATTCCACTCAGTCTGACTATATAAGACGTGACAGTAAATCCTGATATTCCACTCAGTCTGACTATATAAGACATGACAGTAAATCCTGATGTTCCACTCAGTCTGACTATATAAGACGTGACAGTAAATCCTGATATTCCACTCAGTCTGACTATATAAGACATGACAGTAAATCCTGATATTCCACTCAGTCTGACTATATAAGACGTGACAGTAAATCCTGATGTTCCACTCAGTCTGACTATATAAGACATGACAGTAAATCCTGATATTCCACTCAGTCTGACTATATAAGACGTGACAGTAAATCCTGATGTTCCACTCAGTCTGACTATATAAGACATGACAGTAAATCCTGATATTCCACTCAGTCTGACTATATAAGACATGACAGTAAATCCTGATGTTCCACTCAGTCTGACTATATAAGACATGACAGTAAATCCTGATATTCCACTCAGTCTGACTATATAAGACGTGACAGTAAATCCTGATATTCCACTCAGTCTGACTATATAAGACATGACAGTAAATCCTGATGTTCCACTCAGTCTGACTATATAAGACGTGACAGTAAATCCTGATATTCCACTCAGTCTGACTATATAAGACATGACAGTAAATCCTGATGTTCCACTCAGTCTGACTATATAAGACGTGACAGTAAATCCTGATATTCCACTCAGTCTGACTATATAAGACATGACAGTAAATCCTGATGTTCCACTCAGTCTGACTATATAAGACATGACAGTAAATCCTGATGTTCCACTCAGTCTGACTATATAAGACGTGACAGTAAATCCTGATATTCCACTCAGTCTGACTATCTGTCTGTCTGTCTGTCTGTCTGTCTGTCTGTCTGTCTGTCTGTCTGTCTGTCTGTCTGTCTGTCTGTCTGTCTGTCTGTCTGTCTGTCTGTCTGTCTGTCTGTCTGTCTGTCTGAATGAATGAATGAATGAATGAAGTCAAATACAGGGTAGAGGGGCCAAGAGTCAGATGTTTAGTTGTGGTTCAGATGACTCACTTGGTTGGACCGTAACCATGCATAGATTACCCACATGTAAAGGGGGATACCTAGTCAGTTGTACAACTGAACGCCTTCAAATGAAATGTGTCTTCCGCATTTAACCCAACCCCTCAGAATCAGAAGCCCAGGGAACAGTGGGTTAACTGCTCTGTTCATGGGCAGAAAGACAGATTGGGGGATTCGATCTAGCAACCTTTTGGTTACTGGCCCAACTCTCCTGCCCACCAGGCTACCTGCCTCTTCACTGGGCACAAACTGGTCGAATCAAAGTTGTTTCAACGTCATTTGTCAACGCATTGTGACGTGGAAGCTACGTGGAAAATAAATTGGATTTGAAAAAAGTAATCAAGGTAAAATGTTGTTTTGAGGTGAAATTTCAAGCAGAAGAATTATGTCACCATGGTAACCAAATTTAAAAATAGACAAACCTTGTATAAAATATGTTGAATTTGTACCTTTAAAATATTGTCAGATCTTCAACGGTTATATCCACTATCAGAAAAAATACATGTGTCTGGCCAGCACCTCCTACTGGAGAATTGATCAATCTACAGCTAGCTACCCTTTGTTCTCCTATCAGGGCTTTTAATCCAGATCAGCCCTGTTTGCTATGACCATTACCAGTGTGCTATTGTGAGAATGAATGTTGAGAGATTTCCACTTAAAAACGAAATAGATTTACTGTTGCTATCAAAGGGAAGGTATAACAGTGCAAATTAAATGTAAACATAAATGCATCACTCATTTATCATGAATATATGCCTATAGAGCATTTGCAAAATCAACAACAGTTATTGTTTCAAATTTACCCAGAATTCCATTAAAAATAGACAATACAATAGGCCTAGGATTTCAAACTCTGGTTGGTTTCAAATGTAATAATAATTAGTGATATTGAATTGTGTTTGGTTGTCAACACAACCAAATATCAACATTTGAAGGAGATGTATCTTCTGCTTGGATAGTTCCATCTGTGCCACTGACTTAGTGTGGTTTTAATTCCAGTTTGTCTACAAATTAATAAATAATATGTTGGGTTCACGTCTCCATCTCAACCAAAAATCTATGTTAAAGAAAAGGACTAAATCAAACCAAAGTTTATTTAAAGTGCATTTAAAGTTTGCCAGTCTAAATCAGTGGCACAATTGGAACGATCTCCTTCAAATGTTGACATATGGTTGCCATAACAACCAAACACAATTCAACATCACTTTTGAAATACAATAAATAGCCTATGAACTTATCAGCAGTTTAAGAATGACATGTTGGATTAAAGTTAAAGAATGGGATTAAACCAGTGGCTCAGACTGATCTATCCAAGCAGTAGATACATCTACTTTAAATGTTGATATTGAGTTGCATTGTCAACCAAACACAATTAAATATTACTTTTGTTCTACAGTAAATAGCCTAAAGTTAAGGCCATCTTACATCTAATGTAACATTCAACCCTAAAATGAGTAACACATCCATGGCCACGTTTAGAGGTTACTGTAACTATAAAGTTCTCCTTTGGTACTTTTAATGTAATCTAAACTGTAATCCAGGTCATTTGGTTCTGCTATTAGATGAAGCAAAGCAATATTAATTAACTTTTTACTGCAGTGGGCTAAATCAGGCTTACACAGAGTGTTTCTTGGTAGTCTTCAACACATCTAGTTTACACCTCACACACATGGTTATGGTCTGACAAAAAGAACACACCTGTACCATGTCAGACACAGAGTTGAAATGTATGACATTTTTAGTTTGCATCCCAATATTACACTTTATATACATCACAGAAGACTGAAATTAAACAAAAGCGTTTGCTATAGAAACACGGGATGAATGTATTTTATATTTTATAATGTTTATGAATTCGGGAAATTCTGAAAAATATGAATAACATTCCACCAATGAGGCCACTAGAGGGCGATCTGATCATTTTACTGCAGGAAAGGGCTACACTGTTGTATAAATAAACAAAATATGAGACATTTTATTCCAATTTAAACTTTGCTGTAGTTTAAAATGTTTGAAAGTGATCGACATTTTGGGTGACAACTAAACCCAAACAAATTTTTCCGTTGGAATTTCGTTGTGGTTAAAAACATAGTGATAACACATTGGAAATTCAACTTAATTCTGGTGTTCTTTTTCAATGGATGAATATAGGACGCAATTGCATTGATCTCAACCAAATATTACCCAATTATCCACATTGAATTTATGTGGTGTGCCCAGTGGGTGGTGCTCGAGTTGTGGGTTTGAGTCCTACGTGGGCCACAAATATTGAATATAACGTATGTGTAAACTGTAAATCGTGCCAGACTATCTTAGATTAAAGTTGTGTGTTCTGGTAAATTCATTAAAAATCCTACAATGTGATTTTCTGGATTTCTTTTCTTTCTTATTTTGTCTGTCATAGTTGAAGTGTACCTATGATGAAAATTACAGGCCTCTCTCATCTTTTTAAGTGGGAGAACTTGCACAATTGGTGGCTGACTAAATACTTTTTTGCCCCACTGTAGGCATTTATCTACTATTTATGTAATAACTTTGGATAAAAGCCTCTGTTGAATGTCAAGATCACATTTAAATAGAGAGTATATTTACACCCTTCTTCTCAGAGACGATATTAGATGTACAGTATATGCCAGTGGTTTTCAAACCTCATTTCGGGGATACCAGGCGTTTCACGATTTTGTTGCAGCCCTGAATTAGGTCTCCCGATTCAACTAATCAAGGTTCACCTCATCTGATTCACCTAATAATCCCAGAGGAGAGGTTTGAAAACCAATGCTATGTGTCACTCACCTTCCTGTATGTCCTTCATCGCCAGGTGCAGACTAGAGATGAGTATCCCTACGGCCTGGGAACGCTTCCCATCCAGCAGCTTCATG
>NC_068428.1:39882886-39887886 GCF_023373465.1 Oncorhynchus keta
ATGACCATGGGGACTTCATCTTGGCTGACTATAGAAAGATGACCATGGGGACTTCATCTTGGCTGACTATAGAAAGATGACCATGGGGACTTCATCTTGGCTGACTATAGAAAGATGACCATGGGGACTTCATCTTGGCTGACTACTGAAAGATGACCATGGGGACTTCATCTTGGCTGACTATAGAAAGATGACCATGGGGACTTCATCTTGGCTGACTATAGAAAGATGACCATGGGGACTTCATCTTGGCTGACTACTGAAAGATGACCATGGGGACTTCATCTTGGCTGACTATAGAAAGATGACCATGGGGACTTCATCTTGGCTGACTATAGAAAGATGACCATGGGGACTTCATCTTGGCTGACTATAGAAAGATGACCATGGGGACTTCATCTTGGCTGACTATAGAAAGATGACCATGGGGACTTCATCTTGGCTGACTACTGAAAGATTATCATGGGACTTCATCTTGGCTGACTATAGAAAGATGACCATGGGGACTTCATCTTGGCTGACTATAGAAAGATGACCATGGGGACTTCATCTTGGCTGACTACTGAAAGATGACCATGGGGACTTCATCTTGGCTGACTATAGAAAGATGACCATGGGGACTTCATCTTGGCTGACTATAGAAAGATGACCATGGGGACTTCATCTTGGCTGACTATAGAAAGATGACCATGGGGACTTCATCTTGGCTGACTATAGAAAGATGACCATGGGGACTTCATCTTGGCTGACTATAGAAAGATGACCATGGGGACTTCATCTTGGCTGACTATAGAAAGATGACCATGGGGACTTCATCTTGGCTGACTACTGAAAGATGACCATGGGGACTTCATCTTGGCTGACTATAGAAAGATGACCATGGGGACTTCATCTTGGCTGACTATAGAAAGATGACCATGGGGACTTCATCTTGGCTGACTACTGAAAGATGACCATGGGGACTTCATCTTGGCTGACTATAGAAAGATGACCATGGGGACTTCATCTTGGCTGACTATAGAAAGATGACCATGGGGACTTCATCTTGGCTGACTATAGAAAGATGACCATGGGGACTTCATCTTGGCTGACTATAGAAAGATGACCATGGGGACTTCATCTTGGCTGACTACTGAAAGATGACCATGGGGACTTCATCTTGGCTGACTATAGAAAGATGACCATGGGGACTTCATCTTGGCTGACTATAGAAAGATGACCATGGGGACTTCATCTTGGCTGACTACTGAAAGATGACCATGGGGACTTCATCTTGGCTGACTATAGAAAGATGACCATGGGGACTTCATCTTGGCTGACTATAGAAAGATGACCATGGGGACTTCATCTTGGCTGACTATAGAAATATGACCATGGGGACTTCATCTTGGCTGACGATAGAAAGATGACCATGGGGACTTCATCTTGGCTGACTATAGAAAGATGACCATGGGGACTTCATCTTGGCTGACTATAGAAAGATGACCATGGGGACTTCATCTTGGCTGACTATAGAAAGATGACCATGGTGACTTCATCTTGGCTGACTACTGAAAGATGACCATGGGGACTTCATCTTGGCTGACTATAGAAAGATGACCATGGGGACTTCGTCTTGGCTGACTATAGAAAGATGACCATGGGGACTTCATCTTGGCTGACTATAGAAAGATGACCATGGTGACTTCATCTTGGCTGACTATAGAAAGATGACCATGGGGACTTCATCTTGGCTGACTATAGAAAGATGACCATGGGGACTTCATCTTGGCTGACGACTGAAAGATGACCATGGGGACTTCATCTTGGCTGACTATAGAAAGATGACCATGGGGACTTCATCTTGGCTGACTATAGAAAGATGACCATGGGGACTTCATCTTGGCTGACTATAGAAAGCTGACCATGGGGACTTCATCTTGGCTGACTATAGAAAGATGACCATGGGGACTTCATCTTGGCTGACGATAGAAAGATGACCATGGGGACTTCATCTTGGCTGACTACTGAAAGATGACCATGGGGACTTCATCTTGGCTGACTATAGAAAGATGACCATGGGGACTTCATCTTGGCTGACTATAGAAAGATGACCATGGTGACTTCATCTTGGCTGACTACTGAAAGATGACCATGGGGACTTCATCTTGGCTGACTATAGAAAGATGACCATGGGGACTTCATCTTGGCTGACTATAGAAAGATGACCATGGGGACTTCATCTTGGCTGACTATAGAAAGATGACCATGGGGACTTCATCTTGGCTGACTATAGAAAGATGACCATGGGGACTTCATCTTGGCTGACTATAGAAAGATGACCATGGGGACTTCATCTTGGCTGACTATAGAAAGATGACCATGGGGACTTCATCTTGGCTGACTATAGAAAGATGACCATGGGGACTTCATCTTGGCTGACTACTGAAAGATGACCATGGGGACTTCATCTTGGCTGACTATAGAAAGATGACCATGGGGACTTCATCTTGGCTGACTACTGAAAGATGACCATGGGGACTTCATCTTGGCTGACTATAGAAAGATGACCATGGGGACTTCATCTTGGCTGACTATAGAAAGATGACCATGGGGACTTCACCCTGGCTGACTATAGAAAGATGACCATGGTGACTTCATCATGGCTGACTATAGAAAGATGACCATGGGGACTTCATCATGGCTGACTACTGAAAGATGACCATGGGGACTTCATCTTGGCTGACTATAGAAAGATGACCATGGGGACTTCATCTTGGCTGACGATAGAAAGATGACCATGGGGACTTCATCTTGGCTGACTATAGAAAGATGACCATGGGGACTTCATATTGGCTGACTATAGAAAGATGACCATGGGGACTTCATCTTGGCTGACTATAGAAAGATGACCATGGGGACTTCATCTTGGCTGACGATAGAAAGATGACCATGGGGACTTCATCTTGGCTGACTATAGAAAGATGACCATGGGGACTTCATCTTGGCTGACTATAGAAAGATGACCATGGGGACTTCATCTTGGCTGACTATAGAAAGATGACCATGGTGACTTCATCTTGGCTGACTACTGAAAGATGACCATGGGGACTTCATCTTGGCTGACTATAGAAAGATGACCATGGGGACTTCATCTTGGCTGACTATAGAAAGATGACCATGGGGACTTCATCTTGGCTGACTATAGAAAGATGACCATGGGGACTTCATCTTGGCTGACTATAGAAAGATGACCATGGTGACTTCATCTTGGCTGACTACTGAAAGATGACCATGGGGACTTCATCTTGGCTGACTATAGAAAGATGACCATGGGGACTTCTGTCTTGGCTGACTATAGAAAGATGACCATGGGGACTTCATCTTGGCTGACTATAGAAAGATGACCATGGTGACTTCATCTTGGCTGACTATAGAAAGATGACCATGGGGACTTCATCTTGGCTGACTATAGAAAGATGACCATGGGGACTTCATCTTGGCTGACGACTGAAAGATGACCATGGGGACTTCATCTTGGCTGACTATAGAAAGATGACCATGGGGACTTCATCTTGGCTGACTATAGAAAGATGACCATGGGGACTTCATCTTGGCTGACTATAGAAAGCTGACCATGGGGACTTCATCTTAGAAAGATGACCATGGGGACTACGATAGAAAGATGACCATGGGGACTTCATCTTGGCTGACTATAGAAAGATGACCATGGGGACTTCATCTTGGCTGACTATAGAAAGATGACCATGGTGACTTCATCTTGGCTGACTACTGAAAGATGACCATGGGGACTTCATCTTGGCTGACTATAGAAAGATGACCATGGGGACTTCATCTTGGCTGACTATAGAAAGATGACCATGGGGACTTCATCTTGGCTGACTATAGAAAGATGACCATGGGGACTTCATCTTGGCTGACTATAGAAAGATGACCATGGGGACTTCATCTTGGCTGACTATAGAAAGATGACCATGGGGACTTCATCTTGGCTGACTATAGAAAGATGACCATGGGGACTTCATCTTGGCTGACTATAGAAAGATGACCATGGGGACTTCATCTTGGCTGACTATAGAAAGATGACCATGGGGACTTCACCTTGGCTGACTATAGAAAGATGACCATGGGGACTTCATCTTGGCTGACTACTGAAAGATGACCATGGGGACTTCATCTTGGCTGACTATAGAAAGATGACCATGGGGACTTCACCCTGGCTGACTATAGAAAGATGACCATGGTGACTTCATCATGGCTGACTATAGAAAGATGACCATGGGGACTTCATCATGGCTGACTACTGAAAGATGACCATGGGGACTTCATCTTGGCTGACTATAGAAAGATGACCATGGGGACTTCATCTTGGCTGACGATAGAAAGATGACCATGGGGACTTCATCTTGGCTGACTATAGAAAGATGACCATGGGGACTTCATCTTGGCTGACTATAGAAAGATGACCATGGGGACTTCATCTTGGCTGACGATAGAAAGATGACCATGGGGACTTCATCTTGGCTGACTATAGAAAGATGACCATGGGGACTTCATCTTGGCTGACTATAGAAAGATGACCATGGGGACTTCATCTTGGCTGACTATAGAAAGATGACCATGGTGACTTCATCTTGGCTGACTACTGAAAGATGACCATGGGGACTTCATCTTGGCTGACTATAGAAAGATGACCATGGGGACTTCATCTTGGCTGACTATAGAAAGATGACCATGGGGACTTCATCTTGGCTGACTATAGAAAGATGACCATGGGGACTTCATCTTGGGTGACTACTGAAAGATGACCATGGGGACTTCATCTTGGCTGACTATAGAAAGATGACCATGGGGACTTCATCTTGGCTGACTATAGAAAGATGACCATGGGGACTTCATCTTGGCTGACTATAGAAAGATGACCATGGGGACTTCATCTTGGCTGACTATAGAAAGATGACCATGGGGACTTCATCTTGGCTGACGATAGAAAGATGACC
>NC_068428.1:39890386-40000386 GCF_023373465.1 Oncorhynchus keta
AGAGAAAGAGAGTTAGTGAGAGAGAGAGAGAGAGAGAGAGAGAGAGAGAGAGAGAGAGAGAGAGAGAGAGAGAGAGAGAGAGAGAAAGAGAGTTAGTGAGAGAGAGACAGAGTTAGTGAGAGAGAGAAAGAGAGTTAGTGAGAGAGAGAAAGAGAGTTTGTGAGAGAGAGAAAGAGAGAGAAAGAGAGAGAGAGAGAGAGAGAGAGAGAGAGAGAGAGAGAGAGAGAGAGAGAGAGAGAGAGAGAGAGAGAGAGAGAGAGAGAGAGAGAGAGAGAGAGAGAGAGAGTTGAGTTTTAAATACTCTTTATTGGGTCTGGGGGCCCACCACACAATAAAAACTCATACAAAACCACAGTTACACATCAATTAAAAACACAACTCCAATTCCTCCTCCACAGTAACTACACACAACAGCCTCTGAATACCCCATATACTCAAAAACAGATCGATATTGTTGACAAGTTTATAATATGCAAACTCAACCCTTAGTCTCGCTGCCAACATTCCTCCAGCATTCCCACCACATCCACAGACCCCTGTCCCCGAATACTGTTCTTTCGGGTCTTCCATATCGCTAATTTTGCTGCCCCTAACAGAAAATTAAGCAACACAACTACACCCTTTGACTGAACCTGTACTTTGGCCCAAATATATACAGTTGGGAAGAGAAAACCTCTCCCAACGTTGAGAACCAATCAGTGATCAGTTGAATCATCCCAACCAACCTGGGACACAGTAAAAACAGATGTGGCAGAGATTCAGACTCAGCACAGAATGGACAGCCCTCCCCAACAGTAGGGTCCAGGTGTACCAGATGCATGTTAGTGGCTATAGCTCCATGTATTATCCTCCATTGGAGGTCGGCTGTCCTCTTATCAATAGGCAGTTTATATAATGATCGCCAACAGCCTTTTGGAGAGGCACCTGGACCAAGCACATCCGCCCACCTCGTCGATTTTACCCTTCCAGGGAAGAGGCATGGGACACCTTTACACATGTTCTGTACATGGCCTTCTTTCCCACCTCCTTGAACTCCCCAGCTCCGGGGTATCGAAGGAAAGCAGCATCCCCACGTCCTCTTCAAATGCCCCTATCGCAGCACTAACAATCAGTGCAGGGAACACATAATCCAGACCCTCCTTCCACCGATCAGAATTGGAAGTGTCAGTCACATACTGCAGATGAGGCACTGGCAACGAGTCGCAGACCTCATCGACGACCTTCCTCAGTAGGCGAGATGATTGATCCCCGCTCTTTCTCCCAGCTCCTCCAACGATCTGCTCCTGCTCCGCATCAGATGACCCAGCTTGGTACACCCCACGCCTAACAGGCATGAACGTAGGCTAGCTGAACCCAGAACACGGGACTGGATGGCAGTGTTGTGAAAAAGAGGCTCTTCAAAAAGCCACATCCCTGGTGGCGTGCAGGCCTTACGGGACTTGACAAAGACTCTCCAAGCCTGCATAACAGACTCATAAAATGGAGTCAGGCCAGTCAAATCACCCCTCCAGCTTTAAGAGGAAAAGATGCTTGTCTAAGCCCAAACAGCCCGCTCTCCTCATCAATGTATAGGCTGTTTCAGCCCAGCTCGAACAGTCTCTGTACAACAATCTCTGGGCTGCTTGGAGCCGGAAAGCCATGATCCTAGAAGAAATGTCCACCAGGCCTTGCCCACCCTCGTGCAGTGGCAGGTACAGGGCTGCAGCTTTGATCCAGTGTTGTCCAGACCAGAAGAAATTGACAAGGGTCCTCTGAAGCTCTTGTATCAGACCCTTTGGTGGCTGCAAAATCATTAGCCTGTGCCACAGGGTAGAGGCAGCAAGATTATTAGCTACCAGGACCCTTCCCCTATAAGACAGCTGGGGTAGCAACCATTTCCATCTTGACAGTCTGGCACACACTTTCTCCAATACACCCTCCCAGTTCTTTTCTGAAAGACATCAGAGCCTAGAAAACCCCCAAAGTCTTCATCCCATCTCTGCCCCACTGAAGCCCCCTGGTAACCTTGGAGTGGACCCCGTTTGAAGCCGACCTGCCCACAGCGCTTCACTCTTTCCCCAATTGACTCTAGCTGAGGAGGCCCCCTCATACACCTTTAAAGTGTTTGAGAGAACCTTAACATCCTCACCCCTGTAATAAAAACTATCACGTCATCTGCATACGCAGAGAGTGCTATCGTGGGACCCTTCATTACACCTTGCACAGAGAAACCAGTAAGCTTCGCTCTTAAAAAACAAAGCATTGGTTCAATCGCCAGACTATATAACTGCCCTGAAATTGGGCATCCCTGCCTGATGCCCCTTGGACAGGGATGGGGCAACTTAAACCACCACCCACCTTCACCATACACGAGGCTCCAGCATACAGTAAATTCACCCATGACAGAAAAACATCCCCAAACCCAAAGGCTTTCATTGTTTTAAACAAGTACTGGTGGTCCACACGATCAAAAGCCTTCTCCTGATCTAACGAAAGTAAACCCACATTTACATCAGACAGTTTACAAATGTCTAAAACATCTCTTATTATAAACAAGTTGTCAACAATAGAGCGATCAGGTACACAGTAAGACTGGTCCTTGTGGATCAACAGTCCCAGATACTCTTTCAACCTGTTTGAGAGACATTTAGAAACAATTTTGTATTCTGCGCACAGCAAAGCAACAGGTCTCCAATTTTTTATGAGAGCCAAATCCCCTTTTTGGCAACAGTGAAAGCACCGCAAGTTGACAGGATACAGGAAGAGAACCTCATGAAAAGATTCACACAGCACTTCATAAAAATCCTCCCCAATAGACCCCCAAAAGTGCTTATAGAACTCAGATGGTAAACCATCGATGCCAGGGGCTCGGCCTGATGAGAGCTGCATAACTGCTGTGGACAGCTCCTGCAGTGTAATGTCAGCATCCAATACGACTCTCTGCTCAGGTCCCAATTGAGGAAGACCATGTAACAACTGTTCAGTACACAGAGAGTCACAATCCTCCGCCTTATAGAGGACAGAGTAGAAATCCACGGCATGTTGACGCATTTCACTGTCATCCGTGGTCACCTTCCCATCAGGGAGACGAAGGCAGACCATCTGTTTACGTTGTAACGTCGACTGTCCGAGGTTAAAAAAAAAAGCACTGGGAGCATCCATATCCTTGAGGGAAGCGAAACGAGACCTAATCAAGGCACCCTTCACTCTTTCATGCAGAAACGACCTCAGTTCATGTCTCTTGTCCTGTAAGTTCATGACTAGTCCAGGGTCGTTCTGAGTGAGCAGCTTCAATTCAATAGACTTGATATCCTGTTCAAGGGCCTTGATAGTCTCTTTAACTTCAGTTTGAGACAGAGCAGTATACTGTTGACAAAAAACTCGTATTTGGGCCTTCCCAACCTCCCACCATTGTCTCAAGGACTCAAAATTCCCTTTATAACCCTCCATTTTTCCCAAAACAACACAAACCTGTCACAAAACATGACATCATGTAACAATTTAACATTAAAATACCAGTAAGGTGATGACCTTCGTGGACAGGACATGTGAATATCAACAGAAACAACATGATGATCAGAAAATCCCACAGGAGTAATGGCACACCTTCCAACCCTACTACAGTATTGCTCAGATACATACAACCTGTCTAACCTTGCTGCACTGACACGACCTTCATTAATTTTTAGCCATGTGTACTGCCTAACTTTTGCATTCCTTACTCTCCACACATCAGAAAGCTCAAACTCATTTAATAGGCCAGACAGGCAAGTGGCTGACCGCAGGTGAGGTTCTTCAGCGGTGCGATCAACAGTAAAATCCACTGTACAATTCCAGTCACCCCTAAAACAATACACCCCTCTTGATCACACTGTCTTAAGGTTTCCTTTATCTGATCAAAAACAGCAATACGCTCTGTACCCTCATTAGGAGCATAAACATTCAAAAAACAAACAAAAACCCCATAACATCCACCTTGACCAATAAAGCCCGACCCTTGACAATCTCTGTTGTAGATACCACAGTCACCCCTAAGCCTGAGGAAAACAAGATTGCCACCCCAGTACTGAAATTAGTACCATGACTGAGTACATGCTGCCCCTCCCACCACATACCCCAGTCAACCTCATTTTCCTCATCACTATGTGTCTCCTGTAGGAAAACTACATTAAGCCTTTTCTGTTTTATTACTTCTAAAACCCAAGCCCTCTTATTCCTGTCCCTTCCCCCATTAATATTAAGAGAACCTACCCTTAGTACTTCCATATAGAAAAGAGAAAAGAAAAGCAGAAGAGCCCACAGAGAAACCAACAAGAAAAAAGACACCCTATGAGGCATGATCATCATCATTATTCTTTTTTCTTCTCTTAACCTGAACACGTTTCCCGCCACCTTTTGCTGCTGCAACAGCAGTAATAAATTTCCTCAAGCGAAACCGCTTCTTCTCACTCAGCTGGTCTAACCCCACCGTCTTCTGTAACATCACAGCTGACCTCACAAACTTATCAACATCAAAATAATCTGCCAATTTGACAGATTTCCCAAAAGTCTGATCCAGAAACTCATTTACCTCCTCTAGATCATAAACTGAGTCCTCGCCATCAGCTGTCATATCTAACGAGATATCCATATCCTTCTCTTGATCCTCCTCAGCTGAGACCACAGACAACTGACTCCCCTCTACCTCATCCCTTTCAACACTCCCCACTTGCACCTCATCACTGTACCAAGCATCTCCTCCACTACCTGGGAGACTAGCCCCACCTGAACATCACTACTCATAGTGGGCATCTCCTCCATTAACTGGGAGCCTAGCTCCACATGAACCCCAGCACTCGTAGTGGGAATCTCTTCCACTACCTGAGAGCTTAGCTCCACATGAAAACCCTCTTGTACCTCATTACTCATAATGGACAACTCCTCCACTACCTGGGAGCCTAGCTCTACATGAACCCCAGCACTCGTAGTGGGCATCTCCTCCACTCCCTGGGAGCCTAGCTCCACATGAACCCCTCCTTTACCCCAGCACTCATACTGGGCACCTGCTCACCAGTCTGAGGAACTGGCTCTTCAGATACATCCTTACCTTCTACAACAATATTTTTCTGCTGCATAACATTACCTTCTAATACAAGTTGCAACCCCGTGCCCTCAACAAGGATAACTTGTTCCTCAGCAACAGGTGCTTGTGGCTGCTCTACCGCTGTCAGCTCACCTCTCCCTACATCAGCGGGCCCAGGCGTTACGATAACCACCTGTGCCCCTCCCTCTGCCTTCTCCCTTTTCGGGCAAGCATGTCGCTTATGACCAAACTCTCCACACTCAAAACACCGTTGATTACCCGTACTAGCATAAACCATATACAATCTGTTGTCATACTTGATTTTAAACGATAACTCTAAAGTCTGCTCCGGTGAGTCCAAAAACATAAACACCTGTCGCCGAAATGACATTACCTGTTTCAACGCCGGGTGTTTGCAACCCAACGGGACAACCTTAATTGAACTGGCGAACTTCCCAAAGCGCAATAACTCGCGCTCCAATAGCTCATTTGGAATAAACGGTGGTACATTTGAAATCGTTACCCTTGTTGACGGGGAAAAAGCGGCGTAACTTGAATAAACATTCCTTTAAGAAGTACACCATGCTCAACCATACGATCTACCAGACACTCTTCTTTAAGAAATACCACCACAGCTTTATTCATCCGAGATGCATAAGCGATATTCTCATATCCTACCTTCTCTCCTACGGCGACCAGAAACTCCTCCACCGTGACAGCAACTTCAGTAACACACCTAAAGCCGTGCCGAAGTGACAGGGACGGCATCCCCATTCGGGCTGCCATCCCCGCCAAAATCTGGGTAATTCTGATACGCAAAACAAAATACTTAATTCTACCACACAAAAAAAAAATAATAACGTTAATCATGCACCAAGAAATAGAAAACCGAAAGAAAGTTGTGAATATCTAACTCTCCACAACACACGCACTCCTTCACTCAAACAATTCCCAGCATGCACCAATCACTCCCAGCATGCAGAGAGAGAGAGAGAGAGAGAGAGAGAGAGAGAGAGAGTTAGTGAGAGAGAGAGAGAAAGAGAGTTAGTGAGAGAGAGAAAGAGGTAGTGAGATAGAGAAAGAGTTAGTGAGAGAGAGACAGAGAGTTAGTGAGAGAGAGAAAGAGAGTTAGTGAGAGAGAGAAAGAGAGTTAGTGAGAGAGAGAAAGAGAGTTAGTGAGAGAGAGAAAGAGAGTTAGTGAGAGAGAGAGAAAGAGAGTTAGTGAGAGAAAGAGAGAGAGTTAGTGAGAGAAAGAGAGAGAAAGAGAGTTAGTGAGAGAGAGAACGAGAGTTAGTGAGAGAAAGAGACTTAGTGAGAGAGAGAAAGAGAGTCAGTGAGAGAGAGAAAGAGAGTTAGTGAGAGAGAGAAAGAGTTAGTGAGAGAGAGAAAGAGAGTTAGTGAGTGAGAGAGAGAGAGAGAGAGAGAGAGAGAGAGAGAGAGAGAGAGAGAGAGAGAGAGAGAGAGAGAGAGAGAAAGAGAGTTAGTGAGAGAGAGAAAGAGAGTTAGTGAGAGAGAGAAAGAGAGTTTGTGAGAGAGAGAAAGAGAGAGAAAAGAGAGAGAGAGAGAGAGAGAGAGAGAGAGAGAGAGAGAGAGAGAGAGAGAGAGAGTTAGTGAGAGAGAGAGAGAGAGAGAGAAAGAGAGTTAGTGAGAGAGAGAAAGAGGTAGTGAGATAGAGAAAGAGTTAGTGAGAGAGAGACAGAGAGTTAGTGAGAGAGAGAAAGAGAGTTAGTGAGAGAGAGAAAGAGAGTTAGTGAGAGAGAGAAAGAGAGTTAGTGAGAGAGAGAGAAAGAGAGTTAGTGAGAGAAAGAGAGAGAGTTAGTGAGAGAAAGAGAGAGAAAGAGAGTTAGTGAGAGAGAGAACGAGAGTTAGTGAGAGAAAGAGACTTAGTGAGAGAGAGAAAGAGAGTCAGTGAGAGAGAGAAAGAGAGTTAGTGAGTGAGAGAGTGAGAGAGAGAGAGAGAGAGAGAGAGAGAGAGAGAGAGAGAGAGAGAGAGTTAGTGAGAGAGAGAAAGAGAGAGAAAGACAGAGAGAATGAGTTTTTGAGAGTGAGAGTATGTGCCATCACAGCAGCAAGATTTGTGACCTGTTGCCACGAGAAAAGGGCAACCAGTGAAGAACACACACCATTGTAAATACAACCCATATTTATGCTTATTTATTTTCTTGTGTCCTTTACCATTTGTACATTGTTAAAACACTGTATATATATAATATGACATTTGTAATGTCTTTATTGTTTTGAAACTTCTGTATGTGTAATGTTTACTGTTAATTTTGATTGTTTATTTCACTTTATATATTATCTACCTCGCTCGCTTTGGCAATGTTAACACATGTTTCCCATGCCAATAAAGCCCTTGAATTGAATTGAATTGAGAGAAAGATAGTTAGTGAGAGAAAGAGAGTTAGGGAGAGAGAGAGAGAGAGAGAGAGAGAGATGGAAGGGAAAGAGAGAGATAGAGGTAGTGAGAGAGAGAAAGAGAGTTAGTGAGAGAGAGAAATAGAGTTAGTGAGTGAGAGAGAGAGAGAGAGAGGGAGAGAGAGAGAGAGAGAGAGAGAGAGAGAGAGAGATGGAAGGGAAAGAGAGAGAGAGGTAGTGAGAGAGAGAGAGAGAGAAAGAAAGAGGGAGATAAATGGAAGGGAAAGAGAGAGAGATGTCGTCGATAATTTACATTATCTTATCTCTGTAGAGAGGTCCTTACAATACAGTACCCCATGGCTTATCCCTGTAGAGAGGTCCTTACAATACAGTACCGCATGGCTTATCCCTGTAGAGAGGTCCTTACAATACAGTACCCCATGGCTTATCTCTGTAGAGAGGTCCTTACAATACAGTACCCCATGGCTTATCCCTGTAGAGAGGTCCTTACAATACAGTACCCCATGGCTTATCCCTGTAGAGAGGTCCTTACAATACAGTACCCCATGGCTTATCCCTGTAGAGAGGTCCTTACAATACAGTACCCCATGGCTTATCCCTGTAGAGAGGTCCTTACAATACAGTACCCCATGGCTTATCCCTGTAGAGAGGTCCTTACAATACAGTACCCCATGGCTTATCCCTGTAGAGAGGTCCTTACAATACAGTACCCCATGGCTTATCCCTGTAGAGAGGTCCTTATAATACAGTACCCCATGGCTTATCTCTGTAGAGAGGTCCTTACAATAAAGTACCTCATGGCTTATCTCTGTAGAGGGGTCCTTACCATACAGTACCCCATAGCTTATGAGAACTTGTTCTCAACTAGCCTACCTGGTTAAATAAAGGTGAAATAAAAAAAATAAAAAAAATCTCTGTGGAGAGGTCCTTACAATACAGTACCCCATGGCTTATCCCTGTAGAGAGGTCCTTACAATACAGTACCCCATGGATATTAAAAATAACACTGCACGGAATAAGGACAATCCAGAGACACTATTTGCTGACTGCTACAAAGAGGGGATTGTAAGCAACTTAATTTCCCACACAGACCATCCCCTGGCATGGCACAGTGCTATAAGAGCACACTACCACTATGCAAGAGAGAGAGTATTGGCCCAGGGTGGAACCTCACAATACTAGACATCAAGGAAATTGAAAACAACCTTTGTTAACATGTACAAATCTGGTACAGTAATGGTGCAGGGCCCCCCCCAAGCAGTTCCAGCAGGACTTTTATGGGATCAAAGAGAGAAGACAGCAGGAAAAGATCTCTCTCTGTGATGACTCCCCCATCCCGAGTGAGTCTGACCACACCTCTTCAAACTGTCCTGCAGACAAGGATTGATAGTGGTAGTGACATTGTAAATGTCTTGTCTCCTTTATGGCTCTAATCTGATAGTGGTAGTGAAGTTGAAGATGTCTAGCCTCCTTTATGGCTCAAATCTGATCGTGGTAATGAGGTGGTAAATGTCTAATCTCCTTTATGGCTCTAATCTGATAGTGGTAGTGAGGTGGTAAATGTCTAGTCTCCTTTATGGCTCTAATCTGATAGTGGTAGTGAGGTGGTAAATGTCTAGTCTCCTTTATGGCTCTAATCTGATAGTGGTAGTGACGTGGTAGATGTCTAGTCTCCTTTATGGCTCTAATCTGATAGTGGTAGTGACATGGTAGATGTCTAGTCTCCTTTATGGCTCTAATCTGATAGTGGTAGTGAGGTGGTAAATGTCTAGTCTCCTTTATGGCTCTAATCTGATAGTGGTAGTGAGGTGGTAAATGTCTAGTCTCCTTTATGGCTCTAATCTGATAGTGGTAGTGACGTGGTAGATGTCTAGTCTCCTTTATGGCTCTAATCTGATAGTGGTAGTGACGTGGTAGATGTCTAGTCTCCTTTATGGCTCTAATCTGATAGTGGTAGTGACGTGGTAGATGTCTAGTCTCCTTTATGGCTCTAATCTGATAGTGGTAGTGACGTTGTAGATGTCTAGTCTCCTTTATGGCTCTAATCTGATAGTAGTGACGTGGTAAATGTCTAGTCTCCTTTATGGCTCTAATCTGATAGTGGTAGTGACGTGGTAGATGTCTAGTCTCTTTATGGCTCAAATCTGATAGTGGTAGTGAGATGGTAGATGTCTAGTCTCCTTTATGGCTGTAATCTGATAGTGGTGGTGACGTGGTAGATGTCTAGTCTCTTTGTGGCTCAAATATGATAGTGGTAGTGAGGTGGTAAATGTCTAGTCTCCATTATGGCTCTAATCTGATAGTGGTGGTGACGTGGTAGATGTCTAGTCTCTTTATGGCTCTAATCTGATAGTGGTAGTGACGTTGTAGATGTCTAGTCTCCTTTATGGCTCTAATCTGATAGTAGTGACGTGGTAAATGTCTAGTCTCCTTTATGGCTCTAATCTGATAGTGGTAGTGACGTGGTAGATGTCTAGTCTCTTTATGGCTCAAATCTGATAGTGGTAGTGAGGTGGTAAATGTCTAGTCTCCATTATGGCTCTAATCTGATAGTGGTGGTGACGTGGTAGATGTCTAGTCTCTTTGTGGCTCAAATATGATAGTGGTAGTGAGGTGGTAAATGTCTAGTCTCCATTATGGCTCTAATCTGATAGTGGTGGTGACGTGGTAGATGTCTAGTCTCTTTATGGCTCAAATCTGATAGTGGTAGTGACGTGGTAGATGTCTAGTCTCCTTTATGGCTCTAATCTGATAGTGGTAGTGAGGTGGTAAATGTCTAGTCTCCTTTATGGCTCTAATCTGATAGTGGTAGTGACGTGGTAGATGTCTAGTCTCTTTATGGCTCAAATCTGATAGTGGTAGTGAGGTGGTAAATGTCTAGTCTCCTTTATGGCTCTAATCTGATAGTGGTAGTGACGTGGTAGATGTCTAGTCTCTTTATGGCTCAAATCTGATAGTGGTAGTGAGATGGTAGATGTCTAGTCTCCTTTATGGCTGTAATCTGATCGTGGTAGTGACGTGGTAGATGTCTCGTCTCCTTTATGGCTCTAATCTGATAGTGGTGGTGACGTGGTAGATGTCTAGTCTCCTTTATGGCTCTAATCTGATAGTGGTGGTGACGTGGTAGATGTCTAGTCTCCTTTATGGCTCTAATCTGATAGTGGTAGTGACGTGGTAGATGTCTAGTCTCCTTTATGGCTCTAATCTGATTGTGGTCGTGAGGTGGTAGATGTCTAGTCTCCTTTATGGCTCTAATCTGATAGTGGTAGTGAGATGGTAGATGTCTAGTCTCCTTTATGGCTCTAATCTGATAGTGGTAGTGAGATGGTAGATGTCTAGTCTCCTTTATGGCTGTAATCTGATCGTGGTAGTGACGTGGTAGATGTCTCGTCTCCTTTATGGCTCTAATCTGATAGTGGTGGTGACGTGGTAGATGTCTAGTCTCCTTTATGGCTCTAATCTGATAGTTGTAGATGTCTAGTCTTTTTTATGGGAAAATTGGAAAACTCTAAACAAACAACAACCCAAATAGTTATCTATCCAAAACGGAGATGTATGGATAAACCACTTCTCCAACCTTTTTGGCTTTATCAAAACGTAAAAACAGCAAAAACATGATTAAATGCAGATTTTAGAATCAACTATTAAAGACTAACAGAACCCACTGGATTCTCCAATTACATTAAATGAACTACAGGACAAAATACAAACCCTACAACCCAAAAAGGCTTGTGGGGTTGATGGTATCCTAAATTAAATGAGTAAATGTACAGCACACAAATTCCAATTTGCTATAATAAAATGTCATCCAGCTCTGGCATATTCCCCATTATTTAGAACCAAGAACTGATCACCCCAATCCACAAAAGTGGAGACGAATTTGACCCAAATAACTACTGTGGGATATGCATCAACAGCAACCTTGGGAAAATCCTCTGCATTATCATTAACAGCAGACTCGTATATTTCCTCAGTGAAAACAATGTACTGAGCAAATGTCAAATTGGCTTTTTACCAAATTACCGTATGACAGACCACGTATTCACCCTGCACACCCTAATTGACAAACCAAAAACAAACCAAAACAAAGGCAAAGTCTTCTCATGCTTTGTTGATTTCAAAAAAGCTTTTGACTCAATTTGGCACGAGGGCCTGCTATATAAATTTAGGGAAAGTGGTGTTGGGGGTAAAACGTACAACATTATAAACTCCATGTACACAAACAACAAGAGTGCGGTTAAAATGAGCAAAAAACACACATTTCTTCACACAGGGCCGTGGGGTGAGACAGGGATGCAGCTTAAGCCCCACCTTCTTCAACATGTATATCAACGAATTGGCGCAGGCACTAGAAAAGTCTGCAGCACACGGCCTCACCCTACTAGAAACTGAAGTCAAATGTCTACTGTTTGGTGATGATCTGGTGCTTCTGTCCCCAACCAAGAAGGGCCTACATCAGCACTTAGATCTTCTGCACAGATTCTGCCAGACCTGAGTCCTGACAGTAAATCTCAGTAAGACCAAAATAATGGTGTTCCAAAAAAGGTCCAGTTCCCAGGACCACGAATACAAATTCCATCCAGTCACTGTTGCACTAGAGCACACTAAAAACTATACATACCTCGACCTAAACATCAGCACCACAGGTAACTTCCACAAAGCTGTAAACAATCTGAGAGACAAGACAAGAAGGTCCTTCTATGCCATCAAAAGGAACATACATTTCGACATACCAGTTAGGATCTGGCAAAAAAATACTTGAATCAGTCATAGAGCCCATTGCCCTTTATGGTTGTGAGGTCTGGGGTCCGCTCACCAACCAAGAATTCACAAAATGGAACAAACACCAAATTGAGACTCTGCATGCAGAATTCTGGTAAAATATCCTGAGTGTACAAGATATAACACCAAATAATGCATGCAGAGCAGAATTAGGTCGATACCCGCTAATTATCAAAGTTCAGCAAAGAGACATTAAATTCTACAACCACCTAAAAGGAAGTGATTCCCAAACCTTCCATAACAAAGCCATCAACTATAGAGAGATGAACCTGGAGAAGAGTCCCCTAAGCAAACTGGTCCTGGGGCTCATTTCACAAACACAAACACACCCCACAGAGCCCCAGGACAGCAACACAATTAGACCCAACCAAATCATGAGAAAAAAAAAGATAATTACTTGACACATTGGAAAGACTTTACAAAAAAACGAGAACTAGAATGCTATTTGTCCCTAAACAGAGAGTACACAGGGGCAGAATACCTGACCACTGTGACTGATCCAAAATTAAGGAAATCTTTGACTATGTACAGACTTAGTGAGCATAGCTTTGCTACTGAGAAAGGCCGCCGTAGGCAGACCTGGCTCTCAAGAGAAGACAGGCTATGTGCTCACTGCCCACAAAATGAGTGGAAACTGAGCTGCACTTCCTATCCTCCTGCCAAATGTATGACCATAGAGACACATATTTCCCTCACATTACACAAATCCACAAAGAATTTGAAAACACACCCGATTTTTATAAACTACAAAATCTACTGGGTGAAATATCACAGTGTGCCATCACAGCAGCAAGATTTGTGACCTGTTGCAACAGGAAAAGGGCAACCAGTGAAGAACAAACACCTTTGTAAATACAACCCATATTTATGTTTATTTATTTTCCTTTTTGTACTTTAGCTATTTGCACATCATTACAACACTGTATATAGAGATATGACATTTGAAATGTCGTTATTCTTTTGGAACTTTTGTGAGTGTAATGGTTTGTTGTTGTTTATTTCACTTTTGTTTATTATCTATTTCATATGTTTCCCCATGCCAATAAAGCCCTTAAATTTAAATTAATTGAATTAAATTAAATTAAATTAAATTGAATTGAATTGAATTGAATGGAATTGAATTGAATTAAATTGAAATTGAAATGAGAGAGAAATAGGTCTAGATGAGTTCCATACACAGTGGGGTTTGAGTGTAATGTTGTGCTATTTTCTCTCTTCCTTTCTCGCCACCAGGATGAAACACCATCCAGAGAGGATGTTGGTGTTGAGCAACAGCAATTTAACAGAACACAGAACATCACAAGTATATTCACAAGGTATCAGTTTACAGTACAACAGTAGAGAGATGGACGCCACAAAAATCTATGCCTGATGTGTTACTGGCAACTGTCTCGCAGACCACACTAAATTGTCTAGTGTACAGCCACCCACAATGTTTATACCAGATACACATTTTTTTTAATATGTTAGTTGTAACACCTACTTGTTGTCCTGTGTCTGTATCCTGGTCCAGTAGAGAGGTTTCATGGGGCAGGCTGGTTGCACAGCCGGCTTCCTGGGGGGTTTATCTAACATGGTACTGAAGGTCAGACACCCTGGAGGGGGAGGTGGTGGGGGGCCACAGCCTGGTGGAGGGGGTGGAGGTGGAGGGGCGGACCCTGGTGGAGGGGGTGGAAGAGATGGAGGGGGCCCGTCGAGTCCCTGGGTCTGGGTTAGAGCAGGAAGGAAAGGAAGAGGAGGAGGAGGAGGAGGAGGAGGAGGAGGAGGTGGGGCTAGGTTGCCTGATAATAAGCCTTCATGATGTGCAGGTGGTTCGGATAGTGGGAGTGGAGGAGCAGGAGGTGGAGGGAGATGAACGGGGGAAGAAGAGGGAGAGGTAGCCTGTCCAGACAGATTTAGACTGATAGAAACCAGGTCCAGTCTCTTAGGCAAGTTGAGGGGGGGTTGGGGGAAGGTCATAGGGTCCGTCTGGACGCACACAGTGCGGAAGGCCCGGGATGAGAGGTCATCTCCCGTGGATACGGCCACGTCTCGGAGGTCTCCACGGCGGTGGTGGGCACCCAGGGCAAAGTCACTTTGTAGCCTGGCCAAGGTGACCTCCAGATGGGATACACACTCTTCGTTGTCCCCTCTCAGCTGGTACAGCTGCTTCCCATAGTCCTCCTGCATTCATATTTATAGGAGGTTAAGGTTAGGGTTGTTTTAGGGTTAGGGTTGTTTAGGGTTGTTTTAGGGTTAGGGTTGTTTTAGGGTTGTTTTGGGGTTAGGGTTGTGTTAGGGTTGTTTTGGGGTTAGGGTGGTTTTGGCATTAGGGTTGTGTTAGGGTTGTTTTGGGGTTTAGGGTTGTTTTGGGGTTAGGGTTGTGTTAGGGTTGTGTTAGGGTTGTTTTGAGGTTAGGGTTGTGTTAGGGTTGTGTTAGGGTTGTTTTGGGGTTAGGGTTGTGTTTGGGTTGTTTTGGGTTAGGGTTGTGTTAGGTTTAGGGTTGTGTTAGGGCTGTTTTGGGGTTTAGGGTTGTTTTGGGGTTAGGGTTGTGTTAGGGTTGTGTTAGGGTTGTTTTGGGGTTAGGGTTGTGTTTGGGTTATGTTAGAGTTGTTTTGGGGTTAGGGTTGTGTTAGGGTTGTTTTGGGTTAGGGTTGTGTTAGGTTTAGGGTTGTGTTAGGGTTGTTTTGGGGTTAAGGTTGTTTTGGAGTTAGGGTTGTTTTAGGGTTAGAGTTGTGTTAGGGTTGTTTTGGGGTTAAGGTTGTTTTGGGGTTAGGGTTGTGTTGGGGTTGTGTTATGGTTAAGCTTGTGTTAAGGTTAGGTGCACCCATGACCAGCTCGGAAACCAGATTGCATAGCGGAGAAGGTGTGGTGAGATTCGAAATGGTCGGTGATCTGTTTGTTCACTTGGCTTTCGAAAACTTTAGAAAGGCAGGGAAGGATAGATATAGGTCTGTAACCGTTTGGAGGGGGATGACTGTGGCCGCTTTCCAATCTTTAGGAATCTCAGACCATACGAAAGAGAGGTTGAACAGACTTGTAATAGGGGTTGCAACAATGGCAGCGGATAATTTTAGGAAGAGAGGGTCCAGATTGTCTAGCCCAGCTGATTTGTAGGGATCCAGAATTTGCAGCTCTTTCAGAACATCAGCTGAATGTGGATGAAGGAGAAGCAGGGGGGGCTTGGTCCAGTTGTTGTGTTAAGGTTAGGGTTGTGTTAGGTTTGTTTTGGGGTAAGGGTTGTGTTCGGGTTGTGTTATGGTTAAGGTTGTGTTAGGGTTGTGTTAGGGTTAGGGTTGTGTTAGGGTTGTGTTTGGGTTAGGGTTGTGTTAGGGTTGTGTTTGGTCTAGGGTTGTGTTAGGGTTGTGTTTGGGTTAGGGTGGTGTTAGGGTTGTGTTTGGATTAGGGTTGTTTTATTTATTTTATTTTTTTATTTCACCTTTATTTAACCAGGTAGGCAAGTTGAGAACAAGTTCTCATTTACAATTGCGACCTGGCCAAGATAAAGCAAAGCAGTTCGACAGATACAACGACACAGAGTTACACATGGAGTAAAACAAACATACAGTCAATAATACAGTATAAACAAGTCTATATACAATGTGAGCAAATGAGGTGAGAAGGGAGGTAAAGGCAAAAAAGGCCATGGTGGCAAAGAAAATACAATATAGCAAGTAAAACACTGGAATAGTAGTTTTGCAATGGAAGAATGTGCAAAGTAGAAATAAAAATAATGGGGTGCAAAGGAGCAAAATAAATAAATAAATTAAATACAGTTGGGAAAGAGGTAGTTGTTTGGGCTAAATTATAGGTGGGCTATGTACAGGTGCAGTAATCTGTAAGATGCTCTGACAGTTGGTGCTTAAAGCTAGTAAGGGAGATAAGTGTTTCCAGTTTCAGAGATTTTTGGAGTTCGTTCCAGTCATTGCCAGCAGAGAACTGGAAGGAGAGGCGGCCAAAGAAAGAATTGGTTTTGGGGGTGACTAGAGAGATATACCTGCTGGAGCGTGTGCTACAGTTGGGAGATGCTATGGTGACCATCGAGCTGAGATAAGGGGGGACTTTACCGAGCAGGGTCTTGTAGATGACATGGAGCCAGTGTGTTTGGCGACGAGTATGAAGCGAGGGCCAGCCAACGAGAGCGTACAGGTCGCAATGGTGGGTAGTATATCGGGCTTTGGTGACAAAACGGATTGCACTGTGATAGACTGCATCCAATTTGTTGAGTAGGGTATTGGAGGCTATTTTGTAAATGACATCGCCAAAGTCGAGGATTGGTAGGATGGTCAGTTTTACAAGGGTATGTTTGGCAGCATGAGTGAAAGATGCTTTGTTGCGAAATAGGAAGCCAATTCTAGATTTAACTTTGGATTTTGGATTGAGATGTTTGATATGGGTCTGGAAGGAGAGTTTACAGTCTAACCAGACACCTAAGTATTTGTTGTTGTCCACGTATTCTAAGTCAGAGCCGTCCAGAGTAGTGATGTTGGACAGGCGGGTAGGTGCAGGTAGCGATCGGTTGAAGAGCATGCATTTAGTTTTACTTGTATTTAAGAGCAATTGGAGGCCACGGAAGGAGAGTTGTATGGCATTGAAGCTTGCCTGGAGGGTTGTTAACACAGTGTCCAAAGAAGGGCCGGAAGTATACAGAATGGTGTCGTCTGCGTAGAGGTGGATCAGGGATTCACCAGCAGCAAGAGCGACCTCATTGATGTATACAGAGAAGAGAGTCGGTCCAAGAATTGAACCCTGTGGCACCCCCATAGAGACTGCCAGAGGTCCTGACAGCAGACCCTCCGATTTGACACCCTGAACTCTATCAGAGAAGTAGTTGGTGAACCAGGCGAGGCAATAATTTGAGAAACCAAGGCTGTCGAGTCTGCCGATGAGGATGTGGTGGTTGACAGAGTCGAAAGCCTTGGCCAGATCAATGAATACGGCTGCACAGTAATGTTTCTTATCGATGGCGGTTAAGATATTGTTTAGGACCTTGAGCGTGGCTGAGGTGCACCCATGACCAGCTCTGAAACCAGATTGCATAGCAGAGAAGGTATGGTGAGATTCGAAATGGTCGGTAATCTGTTTGTTGACTTGGCTTTCGAAGACCTTAGAAAGGCATGGTAGGATAGATATAGGTCTGTAGCAGTTTGGGCCAAGAGTGTCCCCCCCTTTGAAGAGGGGGATGACCGCAGCTGCTTTCCAATCTTTGGGAATCTCAGACGACACGAAAGAGAGGTTGAACAGGCTAGTAATAGGGGTGGCAACAATTTCGGCAGATAATTTTATAAAGAAAGGGTCCAGATTGTCTAGCCCGGGTGATTTGTAGGGGTCCAGATTTTTCAGCTCTTTCAGAACATCAGCTGAATGGATTTGGGAGAAGGAGAAATGGGGAAGGCTTGGGCGAGTTGCTGTTGGGGGTGCAGTGCTGTTGACCGGGGTAGGAGTAGCCAGGTGGAAAGCATGGCCAGCCGTAGAAAAATGCTTATTGAAATTCTCAATTACGGTGGATTTATCAGTGGTGACAGTGTTTCCTATCTTCAGTGCAGTGGGCAGCTGGGAGGAGGTGTTCTTATTCTCCATGGACTTTACAGTGTCCCAGAACTTTTTTGAGTTAGTGTTACAGGAAGCAAATTTCTGCTTGAAAAAGCTAGCCTTGGCTTTTCTAACTTCCTGTGTATAACGGTTTCTAGCCTCCATGAACAGCTGCATATCACGGGGGCTGTTCGATGCTAATGCAGAACGCCATAGGATGTTTTTGTGTTGGTTAAGGGCAGTCAGGTCTGGGGAGAACCAAGGGCTATATCTGTTCCTGGTTCTAAATTTCTTGAATGGGGCATGTTTATTTAAAATGGTTAGGAAGGCATTTAAAAAAAATATCCAGGCATCCTCTACTGACGGGATGAGATCAATATCCTTCCAGGATACCCCGGCCAGGTCGATTAGAAAGGCCTGCTCGCTGAAGTGTTTCAGGGAGCGTTTTACAGTGATGAGTGGAGGTCGTTTGACCGCTGACCCATTACGGATGCAGGCAATGAGGCAGTGATCGCTGAGATCTTGGTTGAAGACAGCAGAGGTGTATTTAGAGGGGAAGTTGGTTAGGATGATATCTATGAGGGTGCCCGTGTTTAAGGCTTTGGGGGGGTACCTGGTAGGTTCATTGATAATTTGTGTGAGATTGAGGGCATCAAGTTTAGATTGTAGGATTGTGTTAGGGTTGTGTTTGGGTTAGGGTTGTGTTAGGGTTGTGTTTGGGTTAGGGTTGTGTTTGGGTTGTGTTTGGGTTAGGGTTGTGTTTGGGTTGTGTCTGGGTTAGGGTTGTGTTTGGGTTAGGGTTGTGTTTGGGTTAGGGTTGTGTTAGGGTTGTGTTTGGGTTAGGGTTGTGTTTGGGTTGTTTTTGGGTTAGGGTTGTGTTTGGGTTGTTTTTGGGTTAGGGTTGTGTTTGGGTTGTGTTTGGGTTGTGTTTGTGTTTATCACGGAGGCGCTCCGCACTGCTAAAGCTAACTCTCTCTCCTCTGCTCTCATCCTTCTAGACCTATCGGCTGCCTTCGATACTCTGAACCATCAGATCCTCCTCTCCACCCTCTCCGAGTTGGGCATCTCCGGCGCGGCCCACGCTTGGATTGCGTCCTACCTGACAGGTCGCTCCTACCAGGTGGCGTGGCGAGAATCTGTCTCCTCACCACGCGCTCTCACCACTGGTGTCCCCCAGGGCTCTGTTCTAGGCCCTCTCCTATTCTCGCTATACACCAAGTCACTTGGCTCTGTCATAACCTCACATGGTCTCTCCTATCATTGCTATGCAGACGACACACAATTAATCTTCTCCTTTCCCCCTTCTGATGACCAGGTGGCGAATCGCATCTCTGCATGTCTGGCAGACATATCAGTGTGGATGACGGATCACCACCTCAAGCTGAACCTCGGCAAGACGGAGCTGCTCTTCCTCCCGGGAAGGACTGCCCGTTCCATGATCTCGCCATCACGGTTGACAACTCCATTGTGTCCTCCTCCCAGAGCGCTAAGAACCTTGGCGTGATCCTGGACAACACCCTGTCGTTCTCAACTAACATCAAGGCGGTGGCCCGTTCCTGTAGGTTCATGCTCTACAACATCCGCAGAGTACGACCCTGCCTCACACAGGAAGCGGCACAGGTCCTAATCCAGGCACTTGTCATCTCCCGTCTGGATTACTGCAACTCGCTGTTGGCTGGGCTCCTGCCTGTGCCATTAAACCCTACAACTCATCCAGAACGCCGCAGCCCGTCTGGTGTTAATAATAATAATATGTTCAACCTTCCCAAGTTCTCTCACGTCACCCCGCTCCTCCGCTCTCTCCACTGGCTTCCAGTTGAAGCTCGCATCCGCTACAAGACCATGGTGCTTGCCTACGGAGCTGTGAGGGGAACGGCACCTCAGTACCTCCAGGCTCTGATCAGGCCCTACACCCAAACAAGGGCACTGCGTTCATCCACCTCTGGCCTGCTCGCCTCCCTACCACTGAGGAAGTACAGTTCCCGCTCAGCCCAGTCAAAACTGTTCGCTGCTCTGGCCCCCAATGGTGGAACAAACTCCCTCACGACGCCAGGACAGCGGAGTCAATCACCACCTTCCGGAGACACCTGAAACCCCACCTCTTTAAGGAATACCTAGGATAGGATAAGTAATCCTTCTCACCCCCCCCCCCCTTAAAAGATTTAGATGCACTATTGTAAAGTGGTTGTTCCACTGGATGTCATAAGGTGAATGCACCAATTTGTAAGTCGCTCTGGATAAGAGCGTCTGCTAAATGACTTAAATGTAAATGTAATGTAAATGTGTTAGGGTTGTGTTTGGGTTAGGGTTGTGTTAGGGTTGTGTTTGGGTTAGGGTTGTGTTTGCGTTGTGTTTGGGTTAGCGTTGTGTTAGGGTTGTGTTTGGGTTGGGGTTTTGTTAGGGTTGTGTTTAGGTTAGGATTATGTTAGGGTTGTGTTAGGGTTAGGGTTGTGTTAGGGTTGTGTTTGAGTTAGGGTTTTGTTAGGGTTGTGTTAGGGTTGTGTTTGGGTTAGGGTTTGAGCTAGGGTTGTTTTTCGGTTAGGGTTGTGTTCGGGTTGTGTTAGGGTTGTGTTTGGGTTCGGGTCGTGTTAGGGTTGTGTTTGGGTTGTGTTTGGGTTAGGGTTGTGTTTGAGCTACGGTTATGTTTGGGTTAGGGTTGTGTTCGGGTTGTGTTAGGGTTGTGTTTGGGTTAAGGTTGTGTTAGGGTTGTGTTAGGGTTGTGTTTGGGTTGTGTTTGTGTTAGGGTTGTGTTAGGGTTATGTTAGGGTTGTGTTTGGGTTAGGGTTTTGTTAGTGTTGTGGTTGGGTTAGGGTTGTGTTAGGGTTGCGTTAGGGTTATGTTAGGGTTGTGTTTGGGTTAGCGTTTTGTTAGTGTTGTGTTTGGGTTAGGGTTGTGTTTGGGTTAAGCTTTTGTTAGGGTTGTGTTAGGGTTGTGTTTGGGTTGTGTTTGTGTTAGGGTTGTGTTTGTGTTAGGGTTGTGTTTGGGTTAGGGTTTTGTTAATGTTGTGTTTGGGTTAGGGTTGTGTTAGGGTTGTGTTAGGGTTAGGATTGTGTTTGGGTTGTGTTTGAGTTAGGGTTTTGTTAGGGTTGTGTTTGGGTTTTGTTAGGGTTGTGTTACAACAAGAACAGTTAGGGTTGTGTTACACAAAGAACAGTCTAACCTACCGGTCTTTGGCTATAAAGTGCAACCAAGATGGCGTAGCAGTAAGACATCCTGTCGTGTCGTGTCCCTTGTATATATCGTTTTTTTCTTTCATTTTTACATATTTTTCTTCGCATATCTTGTAAAACATTTTGCTAAACCTCAGCTTCCAAATACTCTCCTGCAACCCGCCTCACCCAATGTAGCTATTTTTCCTAAAGTATTTATATTTACTTCGGAACCGGAACCCCTTAACTGAAGCTAGCCAGCTAACTACCAGCTATGCTAGCGGTCTTCAGCTAACCGGTCATCAGCTAACCTTTAGCTCGGAAAGCTCTCGCCAGTTTGAACAACGCGACTCTAACCAGAGCATAACGGACCTATTTATTTTTTATCCCCGGATTCCAAACCGCAAACGGAACATTTTTCAGCTGGATCTTCACAACTAGCTATCTAGCTAAACCCCGGATGATTACTCCTGGCTAGCGTTTCCACCCACTTAGCTAGAAGCTAGCCCGGCCAGAGCCCCTGTGCTACCACCGTAGCATACTCCTGGGCTACAATACCCGGACCCACGACCGGTCTATCGAGGTCACCGCATGAAGAGGAATAAACAGACTCACCCCATCGCGACGTCCCCCAAAGGCTAACTCTCTAGCCCTTGCTATCCCCTTGCTTGCTAATTTGGCCTGCTAACTGCTAGCTTGTTTAGCCCCGGTCCGCTAACTGCTACCTTGTTTAGCCCCGGCCTAATAACTGTTAGCTTGTTAGCACAGGCCTGCTAACCGTCTGAATCGCCGCGTCCCAATCACTCACTGGACCCATATATACTTTCTTTCTCTTTTCGATTTTTAATTTGTTTATACCTTCCGGTAACCTGCCTCACCCAATGTGATATGGAATCGCTATTATTTTTAATTTTTAGAACACACTCAAGAACCTCCAGAAGCTAACCAGCTAACTAGCTACAAGCTATTTAGTCATTGTTAGTTTTTTAAAACCTGGATAACACTCGCCAGTCCAGCTTCCCTGCCCCATCCACCGCTGCCCCCTGGACACTGATCACTTGGCTACATAGCTGATGCACGCTGGACTGTCCATTAATCACGGTACTCCATTCTGCTTGTTTATGTTTTATCTGTCGGCCCCGTTGCCTAGTCAACGCCATTTTACCTGCTGTTGTTGTGCTAGCTGATTAGCTGTTGTTGTCTCACCTACTGTTTTAGCTAGCTTTCCCAATTCAACACCTGTGATTACTGTATGCCTCGCTGTATGTCTCTCTCAAATGTCAATATGCCTTGTATACTGTTGTTCAGGTTAGTTATCATTGTTTTAGTTCACAATGGAGCACCTAGTTCCACTCTTCATACCCCTGATACCTCCTTTGTCCCACCTCCCACACATGCGGTGACCTCACCCATTACAACCAGCATGTCCAGAGATACAACCTCTCTCATCATCACCCAGTACCTGGGCTTACCTCCACTGTACCCGCACCCCACCATACCCCTGTCTGCGCATTATGCCCTGAATATATTCTACCATGCCCAGAAACCTGCTCCTCTTATTCTCTGTCCCCAACGCTCTAGGCGACCAGTTTTGATAGCCTTCAGCCGCACCCTCATACTACTCCTTCTCTGTTCCGCGGGTGATGTGGAGGTAAACCCAGAACCTGCATGTCCCCAGGCACCCTCATTTGTTGACTTCTGTGATCGAAAAAGCCTTGGTTTCATGCATGTCAATATCAGAAGCCTCCTCCCTAAGTTTGTTTTACTCACTGCTTTAGCACACTCTGCTAACCCTGATGTCCTTGCCGTGTCTGAATCCTGGCTCAAGAAGGCCACCAAAAATTCTGAGATTTCCATACCCAACTATAACATCTTCCGTCAAGATAGAACTGCCAAAGGGGGAGGAGTTGCAGTCTACTGCAGAGATAGCCTGCAAAGTAATGTCATACTTTCCAGGTCCATACCCAAACAGTTCGAACTACTAATTTTGAAAATTACTCTCTCCAGAAATAAGTCTCTCACTGTTGCCGCCTGCTACCGACTCCCCTCAGCTCCCAGCTGTGCCCTGGACACCATTTGTGAATTGATCGCCCCCCATCTAGCTTCAGAGTTTGTTCTGTTAGGTGGCCTAAACTGGGATATGCTTAACACCCCGGCAGTCCTACAATCTAAGCTAGATGCCCTCAATCTCACACAAATCATCAAGGAACCCACCAGGTACAACCTCACACTGTAAACAAGGGCACCCTCATATAATACACCTCCGCTGTCTTCAACCAGGATCTCAGCGATCACTGCCTCATTGCCTGTATCCACTACGGAGCCGCAGTCAAACGACCACCCCTCATCACTGTCAAACGCTACCTAAAACACTTCTGTGAGCAGGCCTTTCTAATCGACCTGGCCCGGGTATCCTGGAAGGACATTGACCTCATCCCGTCAGTTGAGGATGCCTGGTCATTCTTTCAAAGTAACTTCCTCACCATTTTAGATAAGCATGCTCCGTTCAGAAAAAGCAGAACTAAGAACAGATACAGCCCTTGGTTCACTCCAGACCTGACTGCCCTCGAGCCGCGCAAAAACATCCTGTGGCGGACTGCGAATAGCATCGAATAGTCCCCGCGATATGCAACTGTTCAGGGAAGTCAGGAACCAATACACGCAGTCAGTCAGGAAAGCTAAGGCCAGCTTCTTCAGGCAGAAGTTTGCATCCTGTAGCTCCAACTCCAAAAAGTTCTGTGACACTGTGAAGTCCATGGAGAACAAGAGCACCTCCTCCCAGCTGCCCACTGCACTGAGGCTAGGTAACATGGTCACCACTGATAAATCCATGATTATCAAAAACTTCAACAAGCATTTCTCAATGGCTGGCCATGCCTTCCGCCTGGCTACTCCAACCTCGGCCAACAGCTCCCCCTGCAGCTCCTCGCCCAAGCCTCTCCAGGTTCTCCTTTACCCAAATCCAGATAGCAGATGTTCTGAAAGAGCTGCAAAACCTGGACCCGTACAAATCAGCTGGGCTTGACAATCTGGACCCTCTATTTCTGAAACTATCCGCCACCATTGTCGCAACCCCTATTACCAGCCTGTTCAACCTCTCTTTCATATCGTCTGAGATCCCCAAGGATTGGAAAGCTGCCGCAGTCATCCCCTCTTCAAAGGGGGAGACACCCTGGACCCAAACTGTTACAGACCTATATCCATCCTGCCCTGCCTATCTAAGGTCTTCGAAAGCCAAGTCAACAAACAGGTCACTGACCATCTCGAATCCCACCGTACCTTCTCCGCTGTGCAATCTGGTTTCCGAGCCGGTCACAGGTGCACCTCAGCCACACTCAAGGTACTAAACGATATCATAAACGCCATCGATAAAAGACAGTACTGTGCAGCCGTCTTCATCGACCTTGCCAAGGCTTTCGACTCTGTCAATCACCATATTCTTATCGACAGACTCAGTAGCCTCGGTTTTTCGGATGACTGCCTTGCCTGGTTCACCAATTACTTTGCAGACAGAGTTCAGTGTGTCAAATTGGAGGGCATGCTATCCGGTCCTCTGGCAGTCTCTATGGGGGTGCCACAGGGTTCAATTCTCGGGCCGACTCTTTTCTCTGTATATATCAATGATGTTGCTAATGCTGCGGGCGATTCCCTGATCCACCTCTACGCAGACGACACCATTCTATATACTTCCGGCCCGTCCTTGGACACTGTGCTATCTAACCTCCAAACGAGCTTCAATGCCATACAACACTCCTTCTGTGGCCTCCAACTGCTCATAAACGCTAGTAAAACCAAATGCATGCTTTTCAACCGATCGCTGCCTGCACCCGCATGCCCGACTAGCATCACCACCCTGGATGGTTCCGACCTTGAATATGTGGACATCTATAAGTACCTAGGTGTCTGGCTAGACTGTAAACTCTCCTTCCAGACTCATATCAAACATCTCCAATCGAAAATCAAATCAAGAGTCGGCTTTCTATTCCGCAACAAAGCCTCCTTCACTCACGCCGCCAAACTTACCCTAGTAAAATCAAATCAAATCAAATCAAATTTTATTTGTCACATACACATGGTTAGCAGATGTTAAATGCGAGTGTAGCGAAATGCTTGTGCTTCTAGTTCCGACAATGCAGTGATAACCAACAAGTAATCTAACTAACAATTCCAAAACTACTGTCTTATACACAGTGTAAGGGGATAAGGAATATGTACATAAGGATATATGAATGAGTGATGGTACAGAGCAGCATACAGTAGATGGTATCGAGTACAGTATATACATATGAGATGAGTGTGTAGACAGAGTAAACAAAGTGGCATAGTTAAAGTGGCTAGTGATACATGTGTTACATAAGGATGCAGTCGATGATGTAGAGTACAGTATATACATATGCATATGAGATGAATAATGTAGGGTAAGTAACATTATATAAGGTAGCATTGTTTAAAGTGGCTAGTGATATATTTACATAATTCCCATCAATTCCCATTATTAAAATGGCTGGAGTTGGGTCAGTGTCAATGACAGTGTGTTGGCAGCAGCCACTCACACTGTTAGTGGTGGCTGTTTAACAGTCTGATGGCCTTGAGATAGAAGCTGTTTTTCAGTCTCTCGGTCCCAGCTTTGATGCACCTGTACTGACCTCGCCTTCTGGATGATAGCGGGGTGAACAGGCAGTGGTTCGGGTGGTTGATGTCCTTGATGATCTTTATGGCCTTCCTGTAACAACGGGTGGTGTAGGTGTCCTGGAGGGCAGGTAGTTTGCCCCCGGTGATGCGTTGTGCAGTCCTCACTACCCTCTGGAGAGCCTTACGGTTGAGGGCGGAGCAGTTGCCGTACCAGGCGGTGATACAGCCCGCCAGGATGCTCTCGATTGTGCATCTGTAGAAGTTTGTGAGTGCTTTTGGTGACAAGCCGAATTTCTTCAGCCTCCTGAGGTTGAATAGGCGCTGCTGCGCTTCTTCACGACGCTGTCAGTGTGAGTGGACCAATTCAGTTTGTCTGTGATGTGTATGCCGAGGAACTTAAAACTAGCTACCCTCTCCACTACTGTTCCATCGATGTGGATAGGGGGTGTTCCTCTGCTGTTTCCTGAAGTCCACAATCATCTCCTTAGTTTTGTTGACGTTGAGTGTGAGGTTATTTTCCTGACACCACACTCCGAGGGCCCTCACCTCCTCCCTGTAGGCCGTCTCGTCGTTGTTGGTAATCAAGCCTACCACTGTTGTGTCGTCCGCAAACTTGATGATTGAGTTGGAGGCGTGCGTGGCCACGCAGTCGTGGGTGAACAGGGAGTACAGGAGAGGGCTCAGAACGCACCCTTGTGGGGCCCCCGTGTTGAGGATCAGCGGGGAGGAGATGTTGTTGCCTACCCTCACCACCTGGGGGCGGCCCGTCAGGAAGTCCAGTACCCAGTTGCACAGGGCGGGGTCGAGACCCAGGGTCTCGAGCTTGATGACGAGCTTGGAGGGTACTATGGTGTTGAATGCCGAGCTGTAGTCGATGAACAGCATTCTCACATAGGTATTCCTCTTGTCCAGGTGGGTTAGGGCAGTGTGCAGTGTGGTTGAGATTGCATCGTCTGTGGACCTATTTGGGCGGTAAGCAAATTGGAGTGGGTCTAGGGTGTCAGGTAGGGTGGAGGTGATATGGTCCTTGACTAGTCTCTCAAAGCACTTCATGATGACGGAAGTGAGTGCTACGGGGCGGTAGTCGTTTAGCTCAGTTACCTTAGCTTTCTTGGGAACAGGAACAATGGTGGCCCTCTTGAAGCATGTGGGAACAGCAGACTGGTATAGGGATTGATTGAATATGTCCGTAAACACACCGGCCAGCTGGTCTGCGCATGCTCTGAGGGCGCGGCTGGGGATGCCGTCTGGGCCTGCAGCCTTGCGAGGGTTAACACGTTTAAATGTCTTACTCACCTCGGCTGCAGTGAAGGAGAGACCGCATGTTTCCGTTGCAGGCCGTGTCAGTGGCACTGTATTGTCCTCAAAGCGGGCAAAAAGTTATTTAGTCTGCCTGGGAGCAAGACATCCTGGTCCGTGACTGGGCTGGATTTCATCTTGTAGTCCGTGATTGACTGTAGACCCTGCCACATGCCTCTTGTGTCTGAGCCGTTGAATTGAGATTCCACTTTGTCTCTGTACTGACGCTTAGCTTGTTTAATAGCCTTGCGGAGGGAATAGCTGCACTGTTTGTATTCAGTCATGTTGCCAGACACCTTGCCCTGATTAAAAGCAGTGGTTCGCGCTTTCAGTTTCACGCGAATGCTGCCATCAATCCACGGTTTCTGGTTAGGGAATGTTTTTATCGTTGCTATGGGAACGACATCTTCGACGCACGTTCTAATGAACTCGCACACCGAATCAGCGTATTCGTCAATATTCCCATCTGACGCAATACGAAACATGTCCCAGTCCACGTGATGGAAGCAGTCTTGGAGTGTAGAGTCAGCTTGGTCTGACCAGCGTTGGACAGACCTCAGCGTGGGAGCCTCTTGTTTTAATTTCTGCCTGTAGGCAGGGATCAGCAAAATGGAGTCGTGGTCAGCTTTTCCGAAAGGGGGCGGGGCAGGGCCTTATATGCGTCGCGGAAGTTAGAGTAACAATGATCCAAGGTTTTACCACCCCTGGTTGCGCAATCGATATGCTGATAAAATTTAGGAGTCTTGTTTTCAGATTGGCTTTGTTAAAATCCCCAGCTACAATGAATGCAGCCTCCGGATAAATGGTTTCCAGTTTGCAAAGAGTTAAATAAAGTTCGTTCAGAGCCATCGATGTGTCTGCTTGGGGGATATATACGGCTGTGATTATAATCGAAGAGAATTCTCTTGGAAGATAATGCGGTCTACATTTGATTGTGAGGAATTCTAAATCAGGTGAACAGAAGGATTTGAGTTCCTGTATGTTTCCTTCATCACACCATGTCCCGTTAGTCATGAGGCATACGCCCCCGCCACTCTTCTTACCAGAGAGATGTTTGTTTCTGTCCGCGCGATGCGTGGAGAAACCCGTTGGCTGTACCGCCCTGGATAGCGTCTTCCCAGTAAGCCATGTTTCCGTAAAGCAAAGAACGTTACAGTCTCTGATGTCCCTCTGGAATGCCACCCTTGCTCGGATTTCATCAACCTTGTTGTCGAGAGACTGGACATTGGCAAGAAGAATACTGGGAAGTGGTGCGCGATGTGCCCTTTTTCGGAGTCTGACCAGAACACCGCCGTTTCCCTCTTTTTCGTAGTCGTTTCCTTGGGTCGCTGCAAGCGATCCATTCCGTTGTCCTGTTTGTAAGGCAGAACACAGGATTCGCGTCGCGGAAAACATATTCTTGGTCGTACTGATGGTGAGTTGACGCTGATCTTATATTCAGTAGTTCTTCTCGACTGTATGTAATGAAACCTAAGATGACCTGGGGTAGTAATGTAAGAAATAACACGTAAAAAACAAAAAACTGCATAGTTTCCTAGGAACGCGAAGCGAGGCGGCCATCTCAGTCGGCGCCGGAAGTGTTGGAGTGGTGGGTGGTATAAAACTGACTATCCTACCGATCCTCGACTTCGGCGATGTCATCTACAAAATTGCTTCCTACACTCTACTCAGCAAACTGGATGCAGTTTATCACAGTGCCATCCACTTTGTCACTAAAGCACCTTATACCACCCACCACTGCGACTTGTATGCTCTAGTCGGCTGGCCATCGCTACATATTCGTCGCCAGACCCACTGGCTCCAGGTCATCTACAAGTCCATGCTAGGTAAAGCTACGCCTTATCTCAGTTCACTGGTCACGATGGCAACACCCATCCGTAGCACGCGCTCCAGCAGGTGTATCTCACTGATCATCCCTAAAGCCAACACCTCATTTGGCCGCCTTTCGTTCCAGTACTCTGCTGCCTGTGACTGGAACGAATTGCAAAAATTGCTGAAGTTGGAGACTTTTATCTCCCTCACCAACTTCAAACATCAGCTATCTGAGCAGCTAACCGATCGCTGCAGCTGTACGTAGTCTATTGGTAAATAGCCCACCCATTTTCACCTACCTCATCCCCATACTGTTTTTATTTATTTACTTTCCTGCTCTTTTGCACACCAATATCTCTACCTGTACATGACCATCTGATCATTTATCACTCCAGTGTTAATCTGCAAAATTGTAATTATTCGCCTACCTCCTCATGCCTTTTGCACACAATGTATATAGACTCCCTTTTTTTCTACTGTGTTATTGACTTGTTAATTGTTTACTCCATGTGTAACTCTGTGTTGTCTGTTCACACTGCTATGCTTTATCTTGGCCAGGTCGCAGTTGCAAATGAGAACTTGTTCTCAACTAGCCTACCTGGTTAAATAAAGGTGTTCTCAACTAGCCTACCTGGTTAAATAAAGGTGTTCTCAACTAGCCTACCTGGTTAAATAAAGGTGTTCTCAACTAGCCTACCTGGTTAAATAAAGGTGTTCTCAACTAGCCTACCTGGTTAAATAAAGGTGTTCTCAACTAGCCTACCTGGTTAAATAAAGGTGAAATAAAATAAATAAAAATAAGTTGGTGTTGTACTGTGCTTTACTGACCTGTATCTTCTTCACCTCCTCGTTGCATTCTCTCTTCAGCTGCAGCAGGGCTGCCTGGTGTTCTGGAGGACAGAGCGAGTCCACTCATCAACATAAACAGGAACAAAACTATCACAACTGAACTGTGTTCTACTTCGCATATGGTTACCATTCCTCGTCATTTTCACTTAATCACACTGAAGCCATTTATAGATGTATCTGTTTGTTGGATAGTCTTGGCATGGGTGTTTTCTTTGTAGGATAAACAGCTGGTGCTTAGGTGTGTTTTTAGGAGTGTGTGCACAAGGAGAGGCTCCTGACAAAACACACACACACACATCCACACACACACATCTGATGTGTTTTCTGAGGGATTAGAATTGAAGATATTAATGGAATAGCTTCTGTCACCACTGTACACACAGCCCTGTCCCAAAACACTGCCCATGTGACATTACTCATCCAGAGACCAGGAAGCAGCCTGATGCTGTGGACAGTCACAGGGACAGGGTGGAGTATTTACCTTACAATTAAACCATGGTTTTGTACATGTACCACAGAGATACCACAGAGCAAATATTGACTCTCTCTCTCCCCACTCCCCTCCCCTCTCTCTGTCTGTCTCTCTCTCTCTGTCTCTCTCTCCCTCTGTCTGTCTCTCTCTCTGTCTGTCTCTCTCTCTGTCTCTCTCTCTGTCTCTCTCTCTCTCTCTCTCTCTCTCTCTCTCTCTCTCTCTCTCTCTCTCTCTCTCTCTCTCTCTCTCTCTCTCTCTGTCTCTCTCTCTCTCTCTCTCCCTCTCTGTCTCTCTCTCTGTCTGTCTGTCTCTCTCTCTCTCTCTGTCTCTCTCTCTTTGTCCCTCTATTTCTCTGTCGATCCACTGTTCTGTCTACTACATACTGCAACCCACAGTTAGTCACAGCAAGAAGCTGGCCCGGTTGGCTGCATGAGCCACATAGATCAAGGCCACGGGCTGAATCCTAGTGATATTGAGATCTGTACATAGAACTAGAATCTCTCTTTGACATCATGATAATATAATAATATGTAATCAGAGGTATCTCACACACATATCCACATACCTCAAGCTAGTGTAGCGTTCCAGCCATAGTGAATATGTGTTTACTAGTAGATTACCTGCTTCTGTGTATTTCAGTCCAACCTTCTCCTCCTTAGTCGGGGGCCAGATGGCCTGCAGACGGCCTGGGGTGGAACGGTCCTCTCCATCACCTGAGATCGATGTCTCCAACTGGGGGGGATAACGGCAACAGAACATATTACAAAGTAATGAAACATATTACAAAGTAATGCTTTATAAGGCATAGAGCATTGCAGTCACTGAGTAATGAAATGACTGCATGGTATTCACTCATATAATCAGTATGTGTAGGTATGCACTGTGTGTAAGTCACTTTGGATACAAGTGAGACACAGCAAAACATGATTGAGTGTAGACAAAGAGAGAGCTAGACAACAAAACACTAATGCATACTTTTGAGTCAGTGAGGTTTTTCTTTTCAGGAGTCTTGGAGGTTCTCTCAAAGATCCAGGCCTTCCTCTTTGCCTCCTGGTCCCCCCTGTCTCCCTCTCTCCTCAGGGGCCTGGGGATGAAGAAGGCCTTGAAGGCATCGAACGCCACCTCCGCACTGGTGGGAGGAGGCTTCTGAGGTTCTAAAGGTTCTGAGAGTTCTAGAGAATGTGAAGGTTCTGAAGATTCCGGAGGGTCTATCACAGACAGAACTTCAGTCTTCTCTTTCTCTGTGTCCTGGTCTGTCTTTTTCTCCTCTCCTCTTTTCTGCCGTTCACCTCCCTCTTCCTGTTCTGTCTTCTCCTTCTCCTCCATCCCATCTTCAGGTTCAACTCTGACTCCTTCGGTCTCGTCTGAGGGCTCTGACTCCCTCCTGTCCTCTCCTGAAGACTCCCTCCTCTCCTCTTCTGTATACTCCTTCCTCTCCTTTCCTGTAATCTCCCTCCTCTCCTCTTCTGTAGACTCCTTCCTCTCCTTTCCTGTAATCTCCCTCCTCTCCTCTTCTGTAGACTCCTTCCTCTCCTTTCCTGTAATCTCCCTCCTCTCCTCTTCTGTAGACTCCTTCCTCTCCTTTCCTGTAATCTCCCCCCTGTCCTCTCCTGTAGACTCCTTCCTCTCCTTTCCTGTAATATCCCTCCTGTCCTCTCCTGTAAACTCCTCTGTCTTACTGTTGACATCCTTCTCCAGGTTCAGGAACTGGGAGAGCTGGTCCAAGAAGCTCCCCTGCCTCCTGCGAACTGTCTTCAGCTTTCTCCTCACAAGCTTGTCCACACTGAGAACTGCTGGGGCTGGTGTTTTGATCTTACCCACTATGTCCTGATCCGGCACTGTCACCCCTTTCTTTGGGATCCTCAGACCACTGAACAAGGCAGGGAATTGGAGGGGCTTGTCCACTGGGGAACCGGGGGAGAAGGTGGTTCTGGTGGAGGTGGTGCCAGAGGGAGGGCCACTGGTTGGACCTGTGGTTAAGGCTAGGAGCCCATCTTGGGGACTGGCCTTGGCTGGGTTTGGGACTCCATCCTGGGGACTGGCTTGTCTTGGGGTTGGCGCTCCATCCTGGGTACTGGCTGGTGCTGGGGTTGGGACTCCATCCTGGGGACTGGCTGGTGCTGGGGTTGGGACTCCATCCTGGGTACTGGCTGGTGCTGGGGTCGGGACTCCATCTTGTGGACTGGCTGGTGCTGGGGTTGGGACTCCATCCTGGGGACTGGCTGGTGCTGGGGTTGGGACTCCATCCTGGGGACTGGCTGGTGCTGGGGTTGGGACTCCATCCTGGGTACTGGCTGGTGCTGGGGTTGGGACTCCATCCTGGGGACTGGCTGGTGCTGGGGTTGGGACTCCATCCTGGGGACTGGCTGGTGCTGGGGTTGGGACTCCGTCCTGGGGACTGGCTGGTTTTGGGGTTGGCGCTCCATCCTGGGTACTGGCTGGTGCTGGGGTTGGGACTCCATCCTGGGGACTGGCTGGTGCTGGGGTTGGGACTCCATCCTGGGGACTGGCTGGTGCTGGGGTTGGGACTCCATCCTGGGGACTGGCTGGTGCTGGGGTTGGGACTCCATCCTGGGGACTGGCTGGTGCTGGGGTTGGGACTCCATCCTGGGGACTGGCTGGTGCTGGGGTTGGGACTCCATCCTGGGGACTGGCTGGTGCTGGGGTTGGGACTCCATCCTGGGGACTGGCTGGTGCTGGGGTTGGGACTCCATCCTCGGGACTGGCTGGTGCTTGGACTCCATCCTGGGGACTGGCTGGTGCTGGGGTTGAGACTCCATCCTGGGGACTGGCTGGTGCTGGGGTTGGGACTCCATCCTGGGGACTGGCTGGTGCTGGGGTTGGGACTCCATCCTGGGGACTGGCTGGTGCTGGGGTTGGGACTCCATCCTGGGGACTGGCTGGTGCTGGGGTTGGGACTCCATCCTGGGGACTGGCTGGTGCTGGGGTTGGGACTCCATCCTGGGGACTGGCTGGTGCTGGGGTTGGGACTCCATCCTCGGGACTGGCTGGTGCTTGACTCCATCCTGGGGACTGGCTGGTGCTGGGGTTGAGACTCCATCCTGGGGACTGGCTGGTGCTGGGGTTGGGACTCCATCCTGGGGACTGGCTGGTGCTGGGGTTGGGACTCCATCCTGGGGACTGGCTGGTGCTGGGGTTGGGACTCCATCCTGGGGACTGGCTGGTGCTTGGACTCCATCCTGGGGACTGGCTGGTGCTGGGGTTGGGACTCCATCCTGGGTACTACAGGGCTGAGAGGACTGGGCTGTAGAATGGGCTGTGATCTCAGACACAGGATCAGATGCGTGAGGAAGTTCCTCAACCAGTGTGTTAACAGTCTCCCCAGCCTTTAACAGCCTCTCAGTTTCAGCCTCTCCAGACTCTAACAGGCTCTCAGTTTCAGCCTCTCCAGCCTCTAACAAGCTTTCAGTTTCAGCCTCTCCAGCCTTTAACAAGCTCTCAGTTTCAGCCTCTTCAACCTCTAACAGCCTCTCAGTTTCAGCCTCTCCAGACTCTAACAGGCTCTCAGTTTCAGCCTCTCCAGCCTCTAACAGGCTCTCAGTTTCAGAGGCTGTATGCTGCCGGTCATCAGATATAGGCTCAGTCCTGGTCATGGTTATCACCAGTTTTCTGGTGTTTGAAGGTAGTGGTGTACTAGTAGCAGGTTCCCCAGCCATTACTGCAGAGGCGTTAGCAAGGTCTCTGGCTACAACATCAGCAGCAGGTAAGTCTTTGCTGTCAGAGTCTTGGCTGTGGTTATCATATGTAAATATTTTCTGATAACTTCTGGCTCTTGGATTGGTTTCACTATCTGTTAACCAGGCCAGCCTGTTGTAGTTGTCTGTCGACACCTCTGTGTGCTTCATCTCCTTGACTTTGTCTTTATCATGATTGTTTGCGACCCTATCTTGATGACGGTTGTTTGTTGACACACACTGATTATACTGGTCTGTTGATTCCAACTTGTCTGTACTGGGAGAGTCAGTTGTCATGTCCTGATTGGCTCTGTCTGTGGTATTCTGTGTGTCTATAGGCTCCTCCATACTGCAGTCCTCTGATGACAAACTGTTCCTATGTTTGTCTATCATCACTCTCTGTTCAACAGGGTCAGTTGACCCACTATATCCTTGTGGATACAGCCTTTCTGAAATGCAGTCATCTGATTGGTCTGTTGACTCACCATATATACCCAAATGAGACTCTGAAATGATGTCTTCTGGTTGGACAAGACAGTTGCTGTTTGCATTATCTTCTTTTTCTGAGTCCATGTTCCACATGTACTTTTTCCTTCATGTACTTTAATTTGTCTCCAATCCAGGTAATGCTGTGTTAGTCCACCACAATATGGCCATTCAGTGTTGATGTGAAATAATACATCTACACACCTGAAGAAACACACCCTGCCTCTTCTCCAAAGGACAATAACTTGACAAATAAGAAAAGGCCATCTCAAATTAAAACCTCTTTTTGTAGCCGCTTTAACAGTTGATGGAAGTTTGAGTATTTATAATCTTTGATAGATCCTCCAAACGTTGAAGGGTTTTAATGGGGATACCACATGCCAGAGCTCTAAAATATTTTGTGGGGAAGAAACATCAGCATGGAAAAAGTAACCAGAAAAAGCATTTCGTCATGCAGTGAGTCATGCAGTGAGTTTGTTACCAGTACTTTTTACAACACATTCTAAAAGTACTGGAAAAAAGGCAATGCTTCAAAAAGAGTTGAGCTCTATTATTCACCAGTCTTATATTCTACTTCTCTGTTCAGATTCCCCTGTCTTCTGTTCAGATCCCTCTGTCTTCTGTTCAGATCTTCTGTTCAGATCCCCCTGTCTTCTGTTCAGGTCTTCTGTTCAGATCCCCCTGTCTTCTGTTCAGGTCTTCTGTTCAGATCCCCCTGTCTTCTGTTCAGGTCTTCTGTTCAGATCCCCCTGTCTTTTGTTCAGGTCTTCTGTTCAGATCCCCCTGTCTTCTGTTCAGATCCCCCTGTCTTCTGTTCAGATCCCCCTGTCTTCTGTTCAGGTCTTCTGCTCAGACCCTCCTGTCTTCTGTTCAGACCCTCCTGTCTTCTGTTCAGATCCCCCTGTCTTCTGTTCAGATCCTCCTGTCTTCTGTTCAGGTCTTCTGTTCAGATCCCTCTGTCTTCTGTCGTTATCTTACATCCTCTAGAAACATAATAAGTAAAAACAGGTAATATTTTGGTCTGGTCCTCTTCTCCTCCAACTATCCAGCCTCTCCTTCCCTGTTCACCAAAGACAATCTGCTTCTGCCTTAGACTGCAGCAGACCTCTTCCCCCTCCAGCTATCCAGCTTCTTCTTCTCTCCTTACTGAAGACACTCGGGCTCAGCAGTAGCACGACGGTATCAGACTGTGACTGACCACGCCCTGAGAGTTCCCTTTTGGAGTTATACTCTGGTATCCACCCAGACCACAGCACACCACACCCAGACTGACTGACTGTAGGGTAAATGGGAGACAGTACATTTCTTCAAGCGCTGAGCTCTATAGTGGCAGCCTATAGTGACGTGGTTGTGGATGTCTCCATCTCCACTCAACATTTCTGACCCCACCTACACTTCTTCCTATTTAAACCAATAGAAAGTTGGTCTTGTTTTCTCACGTCAATTTTTGTTGATTTGTTTATTTTTGATCCCCATTAGCTTTTGTAGAAGCATCAGCTACTCATCCTGGGATCCACAAAGTAACAAAACACTGATACACTGATAGACAAGGACAGCCACACTAAACACTGATACACTGATAGACAAGGACAGTCACACTAAGCACTGATACACTGATAGACAAGGACAGTCACACTAAACACTGATACACTGATAGACAAGGACAATCACACACATTTAACATACCAACGATGCAACAATACAGGTCTATATAATAATGGTAAAGGTGAATTGGAAAGGGTAAAGGGGAAAAATAAACATTTACTGTATTATAAGCAATACATTACAAAGTACACATGATGACAGGCCATTGCGTTTCACATGGCCAGTGTATTTGCATGGCTATCTACAGATCAGTCCCCACCCTTGTATGTGTTTAATTTGCCGGCGATCGCTGCATGTTGCAGAGTGAAACCATTGATATAACTTGTGTTGAGATTTACTGTACTCTATATGATACGGAGGAGGGAATTTGATCACAAAGCCTGATCTTAGTAGACCTATGGCCTACGACTTAAGTTTAAATGCACTTCCCTACTGCGTTGCCATGTAATGGATACCAGGGTGGGCTATTGGGTTTCTCAAGCATGGACCTGTTTACGTAAGAGAAATTAAACTAGATAATCCTGTAGCAAATAGCATTAGGATACAATTAGAGAGAATGAAATGCAAATTATCCAGCTCACTGGTTCAAATCCAATGTCAGGGGATAATGTATAGTGTAGGTAAAAACACTAAATCATATTTATCATGAATTCAGGAATCTTCAGATAATGCAATTTTTATATTTGCTTAAGAAATCCCTTAAGGAAAGCTATCAGAATCTCTACATTTTGTAGTACATGTACAGTGCATTCGGAAAGTTTTCAGACCCCTTGACATTTTCAACATTTTGTTCCGTTACAGCCTTTTTCTAAAATGGATTAAATAAAAAAAAAGATCCTCAGCAATCTACACTCAATAGCCCATAATGACACCACAATACCTCATAATGACATCACAATACGCCATAATGACATCACAATACCCCATAATGACATCACAATACCCCATAATGACATCATAATATGCCATAATGACAAAGCGAATCACGTTTTAATAAATGTTTGCAAATGTATTTAAAAAAAATACAGAAATACTTTATTAGTATTCAGACCCTTTGCTATGTGACTGGACATTTAGCTCAGGTGAATCCTGTTTCCTTTGTTCATCCATGACACATTTCTACAACTTGACTGGAGTCCACCTGTGGTAAATTCAATTGATTGGACATAATTTGGAAAGAAACACACCTGTCTATATAAGGTTCCACAGTTGACCGTGCATGTCAGAGCAAAAACCAAGCCGTGAAGTCGAAGGAATTGTCAGTAGAGCTACGAGACAGGATTGTGTTGAGGCACAGATCTGGGAAAGGGTACCAAATCATTTCTGCACCATTGAAGGTCCCCAAGAACATAGTGGCCTCCATCATTATTAAATGGAAGAAGTTTGGAGCTACCAAGACTCTCCCTCGAGCTCCAACGGTCACTCAAGCTCCAGAGTTCGTCTGGGGAGATGGGAGAAACTTCCAGGACAACGATCTTTGCAGCACTCCACCAATCAGGCCTTTATGGTAGAGTGGCCAGATGGAAGCCACACCTCAGTAAAAGGCACATGACAGCCCGCTTGGAGCTGACAGCCCGCATGACAACCGGCTAAAGACTCTCAGACCATGAGAAACAAGATTCTCTGGTCTGATGAAACCAAGATTGAACTATTTGGCCTGAATGCCAAGCGTCACATCTGGAGGAAACCTGGCATCATCCCTACGGTGAAGCATGCTGGTGGCAGCATCATCATGTTTTTCAGCGTCAGGGACTGGGAGACTAGTCAGGATCGATGCAAAGATGAACAGAGTAAAGTACAGAGAGATCCTTGATGAAAACCTGCTCCAGAGCACTCAGGACCTCAGACTGGAGGGAAGTTCACCTTCCAACAGGACAACGACCCTAAACACACAGCCAAGACAACACAGGAGTGGCTTCGGGACAAGTCTCTGAATGTCCTTGAGTGGTCCAGCCAGAGCCTGGACTTGAACCCAATCAAACATCTCTGGAGAGACCTGAAAATAGCTGTGCAGCAATGCTCCCCATCCAACCTGACAGAGCTTGAGAGGATCTGCAGAGAAGAATGGGAGAAACTCCCCAAATACAGATGTGTCAAGCTTGTAGCGTCATACTGAAGAAGACTTGAGGCGGTAATCGCTGCCAAAGGTGCTTCAATAAAGTACTGAGTAAAGGGGTCTGAATACTTATGTAAATGTGATATTTCGGGGGTTTTTTGTTTTATAAATGTGCAAAAAAATAGTTTTTGCTTTGTCATTATGGGGTATCGTGTGTAGAATGATGAGGGGGGGGAACGATTTAATCAATTTTAGAATAATGATGTAATGTAACAAAATGTGGAAAAAGTCAAGGGGTCTGAATACTTTCTGAATGCAATGTATATCATAACTTGGGAAAAGAAGGGGGGATACCTAGTCAGTTGTACAACTGAATGCATTCAACTGAAATGTGTCTTCTGCATTTAACCCAACCCTTTAATCAGAGAGGTGAGGAGGGCTGCTTTAATCAACATCCATGTCTTCGGCGCCCGGGGACCAGTGGGTTAACTGCCTTGTTCAGGGGACCAGTGGGTTAACTGCCTTGTTCAGGGGACCAGTGGGTTAACTGCCTTGTTCAGGGGACCAGTGGGTTAACTGCCTTGTTCAGGGGACCAGTGGGTTAACTGCCTTGTTCAGGGGACCAGTGGGTTAACTGCCTTGTTCAGGGGACCAGTGGGTTAACTGCCTTGTTCAGGGGAACAGTGGGTTAAATGCCTTGTTCAGGGGAACAGTGGGTTAACTGCCTTGTTCAGGGGAACAGTGGGTTAACTGCCTTGTTCAGGGGAACAGTGGGTTAACTGCCTTGTTCAGGGGAACAGTGGGTTAACTGCCTTGTTCAGGGGAACAGTGGGTTAACTGCCTTGTTCAGGGGAACAGTGGGTTAACTGCCTTGTTCAGGGGAACAGTGGGTTAAATGCCTTGTTCAGGGGAACAGTGGGTTAACTGCCTTGTTCAGGGGACCAGTGGGTTAACTGCCTTGTTCAGGGGAACAGTGGGTTAACTGCCTTGTTCAGGGGAACAGTGGGTTAACTGCCTTGTTCAGGGGAACAGTGGGTTAACTGCCTTGTTCAGGGGAACAGTGGGTTAACTGCCTTGTTCAGGGGAACAGTGGGTTAACTGCCTTGTTCAGGGGAACAGTGGGTTAACTGCCTTGTTCAGGGGAACAGTGGGTTAACTGCCTTGTTCAGGGGACCAATGGGTTAACTGCCTTGTTCAGGGGACCAGTGGGTTAACAGCCTTGTTCAGGGGAACAGTGGGTTAACTGCCTTGTTCAGGGGAACAGTGGGTTAACTGCCTTGTTCAGGGGAACAGTGGGTTAACTGCCTTGTTCAGGGGAACAGTGGGTTAACTGCCTTGTTCAGGGGAACAGTGGGTTAACTGCCTTGTTCAGGGGAACAGTGGGTTAACTGCCTTGTTCAGGGGAACAGTGGGTTAACTGCCTTGTTCAGGGGAACAGTGGGTTAACTGCCTTGTTCAGGGCAACAGTGGGTTAACTGCCTTGTTCAGGGGAACAGTGGGTTAACTGCCTTGTTCAGGGGACCAATGGGTTAACTGCCTTGTTCAGGGGACCAGTGGGTTAACAGCCTTGTTCAGGGGAACAGTGGGTTAACTGCCTTGTTCAGGGGAACAGTGGGTTAACTGCCTTGTTCAGGGGAACAGTGGGTTAACTGCCTTGTTCAGGGGAACAGTGGGTTAACTGCCTTGTTCAGGGGAACAGTGGGTTAACTGCCTTGTTCAGGGGAATAGTGGGTTAACTGCCCGGTGAACAGTGGGTTAACTGGCTTGGTCAGGGGAACAGTGGGTTAACTGGCTTGGTCAGGGGAACAGTGGGTTAACTGCCTTGTTCAGGGGAACAGTGGGTTAACTGCCCGGTGAACAGTGGGTTAACTGGCTTGTTCAAGGGAACAGTGGGTTAACTGCCTTGTTCAGGGGAACAGTGGGTTAACTGCCTTGTTCAGGGGAACAGTGGGTTAACTGCCTTGTTCAGGGGAACCGTGGTTTAACTGCCTTGTTCAGGGGAACAGTGGGTTAACTACCCGATGAACTGCCTTGCTCAGGGGCAGAACAACAGATTTTTACCTTGTCAGCTCGGGAATTTGATCCAGCAACCTTTTGGGTTACTGGCCCAACGCTCTAACCACTAGCTTGGAAATGATTGCTATGCAAGCTTGGCACACAGTCAAGTGAATGTACGCTCGGAACACAGTCAAGTGAATGTACTCTCGGCACACAGTCAAGTGAACTTCAGTCAGTGGACAGGTGCATTTCTGAGGATTTAAAAGGCTTTCAATGAGCTATTAAGGGGTTAAATTGGAGAAGGAGGTTTATGGTTCATCCGTGTCAGTATGTTATTGTGTGAAGAGTTGATGCAGAGGTTCCTACAAGGTGCTGTAGACCACCAAGGCCCTTTAAAAACATGTAATAACCCCTTGATCAAATCAAACCATACACTTTCACAAACCATGTATTAGGACAGTGTTATCAAAGCTGATAACGGTGTTAAAATAGCTCTACGAATGACCACCGATCCAGAGAATAGTTAACACAGACGTGGCCAATGAGAGGTTAACAGGATTTGAGGTGTGACAGGTGCAGAGCAGGCCAACAACACCCCCCACTGCAAGCTGCTTAAACAGCCAGGCCAGGTGTCTGGAAGAGGATAGCAGGCAGACAGCGAGTGGGCAGCAGAAATCCACACGCACGCACGCACACGCGCGCACACACACACACACACACGCACGCACACGCACGCACGCTCGCACACGCACACACACACACAGTGCATTCAGAACCCATAGGGCATTTGTTAGAGGTAAAATTCACACACGGCATCTATACATCCCTTTGGTTAAATACATTTTTCAACAACAAACACAGTACCGTGCTTCACAAAGAGCCTAGCAGCTTTCCATTCCTCAGTCTCTTTTACACAAAATAAATCATTATATTAAAAAAAATAAAGCATTATACCTGGATGCTTTAAGTAGAAATGTGTCTGACATTTTGTAAGACGTCAGAATAACTCACTCGCTGTGGGGAGAAAGACGAGTTACTGGTGATGTCATCTTCCAAAGGTGTGATCCTGAGGAAGTCGACGTGTTCGGGGCGAGAGGGGCGGGATAGGGACCGGCAGTATGACAGAGAATCCTCCACCTCTCTCTGCCAGATCTCTTCCTGTCTCCCCTGGGCCTCGTCTGGGGAGAGAAACAGGACAGTTACATTAAATGAAACCGTTGGGAGAATTCAATAACGTGAGGGTTTCTTCCATGACTTTACTTTTTGTACCTGACAGCTACACGTGACTGGATGTATGAATACCACTTGTAATTTACACACAAGACATCACAGAGAGTTCAACCTAAGCAAGAAGACATAACCACTGATAGAGGATTGTGGAGGTCAATTCAGTTTCAATTCAGTGAATACCAGAAAGTGAATTGAAATTCAATGAATGAATGGAGAAAACTCTTGATCTGGGTAGAAATGGGTATCTGTGTGATGTACTTAAAGTCCACTTTCAACTTCTATTAAAGTAAAGTGTCTTTACAGCTTGTGATGACATCACCAGTTACAGTAAAACTACACAGTACAGCTTGCCTAGTGATGACATCACCAGTTACAGTAAAACTACACAGTACAGCTTGCCTAGTGATGACATCACCAGTTACAGTAAAACTACACAGTACAGCTTGCCTAGTGATGACATCACCAGTTACAGTAAAACTACACAGTACAGCTTGCCTAGTGATGACATCACCAGTTACAGTAAAACTACACAGTACAGCTTGCCTAGTGATGACATCACCAGTTACAGTAAAACTACACAGTACAGCTTGCCTAGTGATGACATCACCAGTTACAGTAAAACTACACAGTACAGCTTCAATAGGAGGTTTCCCTACAATACAAGTATTGTCTTGTGTGTAATGACCAGGGCATTGCCATTGTATGGTTCTGTATCAGGTTGAGCTGTGGCACCACCTTAGGAAATAGAAGAGGAATTGCAGCCAATGTAATATCAGACACAATCAGCTGGGCTACATGAACTCAGTGCTCCAGCCGATAAAACAGCTGGGCTACATGAACTCAGTGATCCAGCCAATAAAACAGCTGGGCTACATGAACTCAGTGATCCAGCCAATAAAACAGCTGGGCTACATGAACTCAGTGCTCCAGCCAATAAAACAGCTGGGCTACATGAACTCAGTGCTCCAGCCAATAAAACAGCTGGGCTACATGAACTCAGTGATCCAGCCAATAAAACAGCTGGGCTACATGAACTCAGTGCTCCAGCCAATAAAACAGCTGGGCTACATGAACTCAGTGCTCCAGCCAATAAAACAGCTGGACTACATGAACTCAGTGCTCCAGCCAATAAAACAGCTGGGCAACATGAACTCAGTGATCCAGTCAATAAAACAGCTGGGCTACATGAACTCAATAGACCCTTTTCCAGTACACGACACACTGACGTCACGGACAGATGCGCACGAAGCCATCGCCATCTGCGCCCATTCAACATAGCCTAGATTTACTTTAGTGGGTTCTCAAATGCTTACAATTAGGTTTTGATTCTTGCTTGAACAGTTGCTAAGATTATATTTTGTTGTGATCTTTGCAAAAATAACATTTTTTTTTGAAGAAGTTGTTAGCTAGAATGCTAACACTCATTTATATAGGCTGCAGCAAAAGCTTGCCAAAAAGCCATTTTACTGGTTGAAGTTGAAGTGTTTTTTTAAAGTATAATGCAGTTGATGTGCAATGATGACACACACATACTAAGAAGGACATTCATACGAGCCTTCAAATCCAAATGTAATCCTAAAGTAGTGTGACAGAAACTCATAAACAACATGTAAATATTCCCATTGACAATTCCCCTGTTTTTCTTTCACACACACAGTAGTCCTTAATCCCGGACCTTGGGTCGACTACAGGTCAATGCACATCCAACCATGGCCGCTAACTTCCCAGGGAGCCCTGTCAGGTGTCCGCCCCATCCCCATGCTTGAACACACACACATACACACATAAGGATGCTTCTGGTGCACTAAACATGGGTAGAGAGGATGTATGGCCTGGGAATGACAGACAGACAGGACATTATCTGTGTGTGTGTGTGGGGGGAGTCTCTAGCGGTCACCTGACTATAGTGAAAGCAGAGTGGTTGAGGCAGGCAGACAGGCAGACAGACAGACAGACAGTTTTAGATCACTAAACGATGTATAAACCTGACCATCAGATCCTGACTAGAACACCCCACTCCTCAGTCTGCATGTCCACATATTCACCCCACCTCTCTGTCTGCATGTCCACATATTCACCCCACCTCTCTGTCTGCATGTCCACGTATTCACCCCACCTCTCTGTCTGCATGTCCACATATTCACCCCACCTCTCTGTCTGCATGTCCACATATTCACCCCACCTCTCTGTCTGCATGTCCACATATTCACCCCACCTCTCTGTCTGCATGTCCACATATTCACCCCACCTCTCTGTCTGCATGTCCACATATTCACCCCACCTCTCTGTCTGCATGTCCACATATTCACCCCACCTCTCTGTCTGCATGTCCACATATTCACCCCACCTCTCTGTCTGCATGTCCACGTATTCACCCCACCCCTCTGTCTGCATGTCCACATATTCACCCCACCTCTCTGTCTGCATGTCCACGTATCCCCCCACCTCTCTGTCTGCATGTCCACATATTCACCCCACCTCTCTGTCTGCATGTCCACATATTCACCCCACCTCTCTGTCTGCATGTCCACATATTCACCCCACCTCTCTGTCTGCATGTCCACGTATTCACCCCACCTCTCTGTCTGCATGTCCACATATTCACCCCACCTCTCTGTCTGCATGTCCACGTATTCACCCCACCTCTCTGTCTGCATGTCCACATATTCACCCCACCTCTCTGTCTGCATGTCCACATATTCACCCCACTCCTCTGTCTGCATGTCCACATATTCACCCCACCTCTCTGTCTGCATGTCCACATATTCACCCCACCTCTCTGTCTGCATGTCCACATATTCACCCCACCTCTCTGTCTGCATGTCCACATATTCACCCCACCTCTCTGTCTGCATGTCCACATATTCACCCCACCTCTCTGTCTGCATGTCCACATATTCACCCCACCTCTCTGTCTGCATGTCCACATATTCACCCCACCTCTCTGTCTGCATGTCCACATATTCACCCCACTCCTCTGTCTGCATGTCCACATATTCACCCCACCTCTCTGTCTGCATGTCCACATATTCACCCCACCTCTCTGTCTGCATGTCCACATATTCACCCCACCTCTCAGTCTGCATGTCCACATATTCACCCCACTCCTCTGTCTGCATGTCCACATATTCACCCCACCTCTCAGTCTGCATGTCCACATATTCACCCCACCTCTCAGTCTGCATGTCCACATATTCACCCCACCTCTCTGTCTGCATGTCCACATATTCACCCCACCACTCTGTCTGCATGTCCACATATTCACCCCACCTCTCTGTCTGCATGTCCACATATTCACCCCACCTCTCTGTCTGCATGTCCACATATTCACCCCACTCCTCTGTCTGCATGTCCACATATTCACCCCACCTCTCAGTCTGCATGTCCACATATTCACCCCACCTCTCAGTCTGCATGTCCACATATTCACCCCACCTCTCTGTCTGCATGTCCACATATTCACCCCACCTCTCAGTCTGCATGTCCACATATTCACCCCACCTCTCAGTCTGCATGTCCACATATTCACCCCACCTCTCTGTCTGCATGTCCACATATTCACCCCACCTCTCTGTCTGCATGTCCACATATTCACCCCACTCCTCTGTCTGCATGTCCACATATTCACCCCACCTCTCTGTCTGCATGTCCACATATTCACCCCACCTCTCTGTCTGCATGTCCACATATTCACCCCACCTCTCTGTCTGCATGTCCACATATTCACCCCACCCCTCTGTCTGCATGTCCACATATTCACCCCACCTCTCAGTCTGCATGTCCACATATTCACCCCACCTCTCAGTCTGCATGTCCACATATTCACCCCACCTCTCTGTCTGCATGTCCACATATTCACCCCACCACTCTGTCTGCATGTCCACATATTCACCACACCTCTCTGTCTGCATGTCCACATATTCACCACACCGCTCTGTCTGCATGTCCACATATTCACCCCACCTCTCTGTCTGCATGTCCACATATTCACCCCACCTCTCTGTCTGCATGTCCACGTATTCACCCCACCCCTCTGTCTGCATGTCCACATATTCACCCCACCTCTCTGTCTGCATGTCCACGTATCCCCCCACCTCTCTGTCTGCATGTCCACATATTCACCCCACCTCTCTGTCTGCATGTCCACATATTCACCCCACCTCTCTGTCTGCATGTCCACGTATTCACCCCACCTCTCTGTCTGCATGTCCACATATTCACCCCACCTCTCTGTCTGCATGTCCACATATTCACCCCACTCCTCTGTCTGCATGTCCACATATTCACCCCACCTCTCTGTCTGCATGTCCACATATTCACCCCACCTCTCTGTCTGCATGTCCACATATTCACCCCACCTCTCTGTCTGCATGTCCACATATTCACCCCACCTCTCTGTCTGCATGTCCACATATTCACCCCACCTCTCTGTCTGCATGTCCACATATTCACCCCACCTCTCTGTCTGCATGTCCACGTATTCACCCCACCTCTCTGTCTGCATGTCCACATATTCACCCCACCTCTCTGTCTGCATGTCCACATATTCACCCCACTCCTCTGTCTGCATGTCCACATATTCACCCCACCTCTCTGTCTGCATGTCCACATATTCACCCCACCTCTCTGTCTGCATGTCCACATATTCACCCCACCTCTCTGTCTGCATGTCCACATATTCACCCCACCTCTCTGTCTGCATGTCCACGTATTCACCCCACCTCTCTGTCTGCATGTCCACGTATTCACCCCACCTCTCTGTCTGCATGTCCACGTATTCACCGCACCTCTCTGTCTGCATGTCCACGTATTCACCCCACCTCTCTGTCTGCATGTCCACGTATTCACCCCACCTCTCTGTCTGCATGTCCACATATTCACCGCACCTCTCTGTCTGCATGTCCACATATTCACCCCACCTCTCTCTCTGCATGTCCACATATTCACCCCACCTCTCTGTCTGCATGTCCACATATTCACCCCACCTCTCTGTCTGCATGTCCACATATTCACCGCACCTCTCTGTCTGCATGTCCACATATTCGCCCCACTCCTCTGTCTGCATGTCCACATATTCACCGCACTGGACAGAAACAACTTCTACTGTTGTGTGTGTTTATGGGTCAGTTAACCTGTACATCTCAGGACACATGCTCAGCTGTGTAACACAATGTGTCTTAATCCATTCTACACAGTATGTTTCCCCTCCTCCTGTAAACTCCTTTCTCTTGTTATCATTTCGACATGATCAAATACATAAGGTGAGCACTCACCTGAAACCAGCACAGAGGACAAACTGGAAACACCGGGCTCAGTCCAAATGGAGTTTCCTTGTTCCTGGTCATCACTCTGGTTCTGATTCTTCTCCTGGTTCTGCTCATTCAGCCTCAGGTCCAGCCACGCCACTCTCTTCCTTGCCCCCTTCTTGTTAGCTATCCCTTCTCTGGTGACTGTAGAATAACTGTATCTTCTCTCTCTACTCCCACCCTGCAGGACCAGACAGCCCAGGGCTGAGTTCTTCCTCCCTTTCCTCTCCTCCTCCTCCTCCCTCATTATTTTATTGTCTTCCTGTCTTTCTCCAGGCTGCTGGCAGAGGGGCCAAGGCAGGGGATAGCGGTTAAGATGAGGGCTGGATACCCGGGAGGACAGAGGGGACAGGATGGGGGACATCAAGGGGGACATGCTATCAAAGCTATTGGAGGTCCGCAGGGACGAAGTGCTGTCCAAGATGGTGGAGAGAGAGGACTTCCATTCTCTCATAGGGTCGAAGGTCATGGTGTTGTCATTGGAGAGTTCAGTGTGTTCCCATGACGATTCTGAAGTGGTTTGCTCTAAGTTGAAGTTCCAGGTAGTTTCTTTGGACTCTTCTCTTTCTCTATGCCTCACTGACTCCCAGTCCTCGTCTTCCGCTAGACCCTCCATCCTCAGGGCTCTCCGCAGGCTCTGGCTCAGCGCCTCACCCAGGGCACGGAGCTCCTCAACTGGGAGAGGATCGTCCCGAGTGGGCCCCCAATCCTGGATCTCTGGTTGGGGCTGGAGAGAGGGCTGGGTTTGGGCAGAAGGTTTTGGCAGTTGTTGTTGCTGAGGCTGGAGAGAGGGTGGTGGCTGGACAGAACACTGCAGCTGGGGTTGGAGAGAAGGTGGTGGCGGGACAGAACACTGCAGCTGGGGCTGGAGAGAAGGTGGTGGCTGGACAGAACACTGCAGCTGGGGTTGGAGAGAAGGTGGTGGCTGGACAGAACACTGCAGCTGGGGTTGGAGAGAGGGTGGTGGCTGGACAGAACACTGCAGCTGGGGTTGGAGAGAAGGTGGTGGCGGGACAGAACACTGCAGCTGGGGTTGGAGAGAGGGTGGTGGCTGGACAGAACACTGCAGCTGGGGTTGGAGAGAAGGTGGTGGCTGGACAGAACACTGCAGCTGGGGTTGGAGAGAAGGTGGTGGCTGGACAGAACACTGCAGCTGGGGTTGGAGAGAAGGTGGTGGCTGGACAGAACACTGCAGCTGGGGTTGGAGAGAAGGTGGTGGCTGGACAGAACACTGCAGCTGGGGTTGGAGAGAGGGTGGTGGCTGGACAGAACACTGCAGCTGGGGTTGGAGAGAAGGTGGTGGCTGGACAGAACACTGCAGCTGGGGTTGGAGAGAAGGTGGTGGCTGGACAGAACACTGCAGCTGGGGTTGGAGAGAGGGTGGTGGCTGGACAGAACACTGCAGCTGGGGTTGGAGAGAAGGTGGTGGCTGGACAGAACACTGCAGCTGGGGTTGGAGAGAAGGTGGTGGCTGGACAGAACACTGCAGCTGGGGTTGGAGAGAAGGTGGTGGCTGGACAGAACACTGCAGCTGGGGTTGGAGAGAAGGTGGTGGCTGGACAGAACACTGCAGCTGGGGCTGGAGAGAAGGTGGTGGCTGGACAGAACACTGCAGCTGGGGTTGGAGAGAGGGTGGTGGCTGGACAGAACACTGCAGCTGGGGTTGGAGAGAAGGTGGTGGCTGGACAGAACACTGCAGCTGGGGTTGGAGAGAAGGTGGTGGCTGGACAGGACACTGCAGCTGGGGCTGGAGAGAAGGTGGTGGCTGGACAGAACACTGCAGCTGGGGTTGGAGAGAAGGTGGTGGCTGGACAGAACACTGTAGCTGGGGCTGGAGAGAAGGTGGTAGCTGGACAGAACACTGCAGCTGGGGTTGGAGAGAAGGTGGTGGCTGGACAGGACACTGCAGCTGGGGTTGGAGAGAAGGTGGTGGCTGGACAGAACACTGCAGCTGGGGTTGGAGAGAAGGTGGTGGCTGGACAGAACACTGCAGCTGGGGCTGGAGAGAAGGTGGTGGCTGGACAGAACACTGTAGCTGGGGTTGGAGAGAAGGTGGTGGCTGGACAGAACACTGCAGCTGGGGTTGGAGAGAAGGTGGTGGCTGGACAGAACACTGCAGCTGGGGTTGGAGAGAAGGTGGTGGCTGGACAGAACACTGCAGCTGGGGTTGGAGAGAAGGTGGTGGCTGGACAGAACACTGTAGCTGGGGTTGGAGAGAAGGTGGTGGCTGGACAGAACACTGCAGCTGGGGTTGGAGAGAAGGTGGTGGCTGGACAGAACACTGTAGCTGGGGCTGGAGAGAAGGTGGTGGCTGGACAGAACACTGCAGCTGGGGCTGGAGAGAAGGTGGTGGCTGGACAGAACACTGCAGCTGGGGCTGGAGAGAAGGTGGTGGCTGGACAGAACACTGTAGCTGGGGCTGGAGAGAAGGTGGTGGCTGGACAGAACACTGTAGCTGGGGCTGGAGAGAGAGTTTTGTCTCTAACACTGACTCTCCTTCAGACACACACCCATTTGGCGTAGAGGTAAACAGTCCAAAAACACTCCCCTCACTCTCCTCTTTGATCCAGTCAGCGCTGGTGAGACTGACCCTCCGTTTGATCCCTTCTACCTCCTCAATGTTCCGCATCACCCTCCAGGCTGCATCCCTCCTCTCCACCTCCTCACACTGCCGCTGGGCTGACCTCTTTTCGTCCACTCTCTCTACCCTCCACTTCCCCCCCGCTCTACCTTCTTCCTGGCTGGGGCTCAGGGCCTGGGTGGTCCCCCCCTCTGGAGACTGCCTGGTGCTGTCCTGTGAATCCTCTACGTCATGGGGTTTAGATGGGAAGGGGGAGGTGTTACACAATTCGTTGTCGTACTCTGAGAGCTCCGTCTCTGAGTCAATGTGAACAGGCTCTTCTTTCTGAGGTACAACTTCTTGGGGCGTGTGATAACCGTAACGGTACTCAAATGGGAGAACTCTGTTCGGAGAATGAGGGCAGTTCTCATAGAGTAGAAACCCTCTGAGGGAGTCTAGAACAGCACTGAAGGAGTCTAGAACAGAGCTGAGGGAGTCTAGAACAGCACTGAAGGAGTCTAGAACAGAGCTGAGGGAGTCTAGAACAGCAGTGAAGGAGTCTAGAACAGCACAGAAGGAGTCTAGAACAGAGCTGAGGGAGTCTAGAACAGCAGTGAAGGAGTCTAGAACAGCACAGAAGGAGTCTAGAACAGAGCTGAGGGAGTCTAGAACAGCACAGAAGGAATCTAGAACAGAGCTGAGGGAGTCTAGAACAGAGCTGAGGGAGTCTAGAACAGAGCTGAGGAGGTCTAGAACAGCGCTGAGGGACTTGTGCATGGCTTCTTTGCCCTCCATGACATTATTCCTCCTCTCCCTCTCTCCTTCCATAACAGTGTCCCTCTTCTCCCTTTCCCTCTCTCCTCCCATGACAGTGTCCCTCTTCTCTCTCTCCCTCTCTCTCCCCATGACAGTGTCCCTCTTCTCTCTCTCCCTCTCTCTCCCCATGGCAGTGTCACTCTTCTCCGTCTTCTCTCTCTCTCTTCCTTCCATGACCTTGAAGTTGAAGATATCGCCAGAAGGATAGGCTGGCCTTGGCTCTACAATACCCCACTGAAGGGTCTCCTCAGATGGGGGAGCACTCATCATCCACAGTCTCTTCAGCCTCCTTTGCCTGGAGGTCCCTGCTGTCTGTGCGGTTCCAGGGGACAGGGTGAGGGCGTGTCGGAGGCTACAGGTGCAGCTCAGCCCCTCAGAACTCCTCCTCCTGGTTGTCTGGTGATCTAGTGGAAATCTGGGGGAACAACCATCCCGGTTCTCCGCAGAGCCCAGCTGCCTGAGCTTCTCTCCCTGGTTCCCCATCCCAACCCTGGCCTTGCACTCTGAGCAGAGATGTAAGAGGGGGAGGTCAGCCAACCAGTGGAGCTCAGAGTCTGACGCTTCGATGTTATCCTCAAAACTCTGTTTCTGTTTTTTAAAACCATGTTCTTCTGACTGACCCATTTGCACTCTCTCTGCTAGCTCATTCTCTAGCAGATGGTGGGCACTGATTGGTTGACCCCTACGAGAGGCGGGGATCTTGTGGGTGGAACCACCAGAACCCCTGTGGATAGGGCTGGGTTTGTGGATGGGGGTGTGGATATGGATGGGGCTGGGGGTGGGGATGGGGACGGGTTTGTGGATGGGGGTGTGGATGGGGATGGGGATAGGGGTGTGGATGAGTTTGGGGAGGAACGGCCTCACAGAGATCCACTCCTTGATGGGTTGGTACAGATGTAATGTGCTGTGTCTCCCTTCCATGAGAACTGCTGCTGTAGTCAGAATACAGTGTGTAGAGTGGTTGAAGAGAGGCTCCAGTGTCTGACCAATGTAGTCTATAGCTCATCAGTGCACTTTCTTCTGTTTCCTTGGAATGGTTTTCTCCTAATAAGAAAAGAGACGGTTATATTAGGATGTTGTTATAGCAACGGAAAATGTTATAGCTGCTGAATATCTGTTTAGAAATGGCTTGAGTTGTTGACCATTTTCTTCAGGCAAGGAGAGGAGCAGAATGGAATGCAAGTGTACACATTCAAGGTATGTGAGAGGATCAGAATGGAATACAAGTGTACACATTCAAGGTATGTGAGAGGAGCAGAATGGAATACAAGTGTACACATTCATTAAGGAGAAGAAAACATTTGATGTAACCATGACACTTCTTTTTAAAGAGTATCTGTATCAGAGCATGTGCGGGGAGTTGAGCGGTTGGTACATTTACACGGTCAGGCGCTCCCATGTCCTTTCCTACTGCTTCTCTAAAAACCACTCCACTCCCGTAGGGGGAAAAAAACTTCAGCTCCATTCATTAAAATCACAATTTAACCAACACCCATCTATTTTTTGTGACTACCTGGACCTAACAATTGTTTTTTAAGTGTTGAAACTAAACCGAACATCATTTCATCATTTCAAATTGGCACATGTCGTATTAAACAGCATATAAACACTGTAAATAGGTCAGGAGACAAACAGGGAGACTAAGAAGGGACGAAGAGGAATTATTGAAACTATATAATTGTAATTATTTCAAGGCTGTAGCCTATGAAGAAGTACATAGTTCATAGTAAAACATGTTACACAACAGGCTGGTCGGGACACAAAGTGGGTCAGCGTTTAAACAACAGGCTGGTCGGGACATGAAGTGGGTCAGCGTTTAAACAACAGGCTGGTCGGGACACAAAGTGGGTCAGTGTTTAAACAACAGGCTGGTCGGGACACAAAGTGGGTCAGCGTTTAAACAACAGGCTGGTCGGGACATGAAGTGGGTCAGCGTTTAAACAACAGGCTGGTCGGGACATGAAGTGGGTCAGCGTTTAAACAACAGGCTGGTCGGGACATGAAGTGGGTCAGCGTTTAAACAACAGGCTGGTCGGGACATGAAGTGGGTCAGCGTTTAAACAACAGGTGGTTGGATTAAATCATTATAGCCTGTAAATGGTGCAAAACAGGCTGTGACGTATTCTGAATTAAATTTAAAATGTTAAACAAAAAAGGACTTATTAGTGACTTTGTATTCATTTTCAGAAACACGAGTTTAGTTCTTCTGTGGCTTCAGGCTCATGTGATGGTGCCTGGAGAGCCGGCCAGCAGGGGAGAATATCCTCTCTACACTGGCAGAGCTGCTGGGGATGAATAACACCCCGTTGGTCACTCTTGACAGGCTGGGCAGAGATGCACAGTTGTTTTTTTATATTTTTCTATAGCTAGGCCTAAACGTTTTTAGGCAAAAATAAGAGACAGAGAGAGAGAGAGAGAGAGAGAGAGAGAGAGAGAGAGAGAGAGAGAGAGAGAGAGAAAAGAGAGAGAGAGAGAGAGAGAGAGAGAGAAGAGAGAGAGAATGATAAAGAGAGAGAGAGAGAGAGAGAGAGAGAGAGAGAGAGAGAGAGAGAGAGAATGATAAAGAGAGAGAGTAAAGCCTAATATGTTATTCATGTCTCAATGGCCAGTAAAGTGGTTTTCTTGAATTCTCAAATTTGACAATGTCTGGTAACTAGTTATCGCATTATTATTATAATGCTATGTTTCAAACCTGATGAGATTTATCACATGTTCCGATCAATTTGATATCTGTTTTGGCTTAGTCCTGAATACAGACCAGTGGGCAACTCATAATTAACAACACATTATATACATATATAAAAAATGACTATTTGTGAGAGATATGCATCAAAGTAAATACAAAGGCTAATGCTAATGCAAGATATCAAAAGTTACGGTGAAAACATTGATTTTAAGACGTCATCCAAGTTCCTTTTCAAAAAACACTACCTGAGAAAGTATCGATAAATACTTACACGTTTCTGACGCCACATCGGTTTCTGCCCCATTCCATGAGCGACAGCAACATGGATAACTGCACGCGCTGAGATTATCAAGTGACAAGCGACAGAACCAGCCCTCCCACTGTGAGAGACAGGTCATGAGCCAATCACTGCTGTTCATCAGCAATTGGGACGGTTCCAATTAATCCTTGCGACCCGGATCCTTGGGACTTCCCTAACTCATTGAAGTTGACATTTAAAATGGTTAAGGTGAGTGTTAAGGCTGGGTAAGGGTTATGGTTAGCGTAAGGGTAAGGGTAAGGGTTATGGTTAGGGTAAGGGTAAGGGTAAAAGGGTTATGGTTAGGGTAAGGGTAAGGGTAAGGGTAAGGGTAAGGGTAAAATGGTTAGGGTAAGGGTAAGGGTTATGGTTAGGGTAAGGGTAAGTGTAAGGGTAAGGGTTAGGGTAAGGGTTAGAGTAAGGGTAAGGGTTATGGTTAGGGTAAGGGTTATGGTTAGGGTAAGGGTAAGAGTTATGGTTAGGGTAAGGGTAAGAGTTATGGTTAGGGTAAGGGTAAAGGTAAGGGTAAGGGTAAGGTTAAGGGTAAGGGTAAGGGTAAGGGTAAGGGTAAGGGTTATGGTTATGGTTAGGGTAAGGGTAAGGGTTTAGGTTAGGGTTTAGGGGAGGGAGGACGTCCCAAGTATCCCGGATAGCACTAACCATAATGAAATTCAGCATGGAGCTGGGGGTGTGGATGGGGCACATAGACTGCAGACTGAATAAACAGGCAGACGGTGAAAGGAGATTTAAGGGTAGCTAATACCTTAACTTTAATCAGTACGGGGTTTCTCTACCTAATAGAATAAACCTGGAGCCAGATTAACATACAACGGCATGGATTTAACCTACAATGTTGAAATGCCGTTTGTAAACTCCTGCTGTTGATGTTGTATAGAGTTTCATGTTTCCAGGTTGAATGTTGGATGTCTTGTTTGATGCAAGTCTGGATGTCTTGAAAATATTCATTAAGGACCATGAGTTCTCCCACTATGACCCCTAAATACTCTAGATCTGTTTGATCTACACTATCTCTGTGTGCCCACACTATTCATGTCAGCTGAACAAAGCACACACACACACGCACGCACGCACGCACGCACGCACGCACGCACGCACACACACACACACACACACACACACACACACACACACACACACACACACACACACACACACACACACACACACACACACACATACATACATACATACATACATACATACATACATACATACATACATACATACAGACACAGACACAGACACAGACACACACAGACAGACAAACACACAGACACACTGAGCTGAGCACTAGAAGGGGTTATTCTGACATCTGAGCCAGCTGTCATGTGGTTGATAAGGGGGGAATAGACCTCCTGCTGGCAGACCCAGGGGCTTTGCAGCTCCTCAATTAGAGTAGTGTCCAGTATAGTGTCCAGTATAGTGTCCAGTATAGTGTCCAGTATAGTGTCCAGTGTAGTGTCCAGTATAGTGTCCAGTGTAGTGTCCAGTATAGTGTCCAGTATAGTGTCCAGTATAGTGTCCAGTGTAGTGTCCAGTATAGTGTCCAGTATAGTGTCCAGTATAGTGTCCAGTGTAGTGTCCAGTATAGTGTCCAGTGTAGTGTCCAGTATAGTGTCCAGTGTAGTGTCCAGTGTAGGTCACCTTGACACACTAGATTAGTGTCCAGTATAGTGTCCAGTGTAGTGTCCAGTATAGTGTCCAGTGTAGTGTCCAGTGTAGTGTCCAGTGTAGTGTCCAGTATAGGGTCCAGTATAGGTCACCTTGACACATGAGATTAGTGTCCAGTATAGTGTCCAGTATAGTGTCCAGTATAGTGTCCAGTGTAGTGTCCAGTATAGTGTCCAGTGTAGTGTCCAGTATAGTGTCCAGTGTACTGTCCAGTATAGTGTCCAGTGTAGTGTCCAGTGTAGTGTCCAGTGTAGTGTCCAGTGTAGTGTCCAGTATAGTGTCCAGTGTAGTGTCCAGTGTAGTGTCCAGTATAGTGTCCAGTGTAGTGTCCAGTGTAGTGTCCAGTGTAGTGTCCAGTATAGTGTCCAGTGTAGTGTCCAGTATAGTGTCCAGTGTAGTGTCCAGTATAGTGTCCAGTGTAGTGTCCAGTGTAGGTCACGTTGACACACTAGAGTAGTGTCCAGTATAGTGTCCAGTGTAGTGTCCAGTGTAGTGTCCAGTATAGTGTCCAGTGTAGTGTCCAGTATAGTGTCCAGTATAGTGTCCAGTGTAGTGTCCAGTATAGGTCACGTTGACACACTAGAATAGTGTCCAGTATAGTGTCCAGTATAGTGTCCAGTGTAGTGTCCAGTGTAGGTCACGTTGACACACTAGAGTAGTGTCCAGTATAGTGTCCAGTGTAGTGTCCAGTATAGTGTCCAGTATAGTGTCCGGTATAGTGTCCAGTGTAGTGTCCAGTATAGTGTCCAGTATAGTGTCCAGTGTAGTGTCCAGTATAGTGTCCAGTATAGTGTCCAGTGTAGTGTCCAGTATAGTGTCCAGTATAGTGTCCAGTATAGTTTACAGTATAGTGTCCAGTGTAGTGTCCAGTATAGTGTCCAGTATAGTGTCCAGTGTAGTGTCCAGTATAGTTTACAGTATAGTGTCCAGTGTAGTGTCCAGTATAGTGTCCAGTATAGTGTCCAGTGTAGTGTCCAGTATAGTGTCCAGTGTAGTGTCCAGTATAGTGTCCAGTATAGTGTCCAGTATAGTGTCCAGTATAGTGTCCAGTGTAGGTCACCTTGACACACTAGATTAGTGTCCAGTATAGTGTCCAGTATAGTGTCCAGTATAGGTCACGTTGACACACTAGATTAGTGTCCAGTATAGTGTCCAGTATAGTGTCCAGTATAGGTCATCTTGACACACTAGATTAGTGTCCAGTATAGTGTCCAGTATAGTGTCCAGTATAGGTCATCTTGACACACTAGATTAGTGTCCAGTATAGTGTCCAGTATAGTGTCCAGTATAGTGTCCAGTATAGGTCATCTTGACACACTAGATTAGTGTCCAGTATAGTGTCCAGTATAGTGTCCAGTATAGTGTCCAGTATAGGTCACGTTGACACACTAGAGTAGTGTCCAGTATAGGTCATGTTGACACACTAGATTAGTGTCCAGTATAGTGTCCAGTATAGGTCACGTTGACACACTGGAGTAGTGTCCAGTATAGGTCACGTTGACACACTAGAGTAGTGTCCAGTATAGGTCACGTTGACACACTAGAGTAGTGTCCAGTATAGGTCACGTTGACACACTAGAGTAGTGTCCAGTATAGGTCATGTTGACACACTAGAGTAGTGTCCAGTATAGGTCACGTTGACACACTAGAGTAGTGTCCAGTATAGGTCACGTTGACACACTGGAGTAGTGTCCAGTATAGGTCACGTTGACACACTAGAGTAGTGTCCAGTATAGGTCACGTTGACACACTAGAGTAGTGTCCAGTATAGGTCACGTTGACACACTCTTTTCTCTGTATATGTCAATGATGTCGCTCTTGCTGCGGCTGATTCTTTCATTCTCCTCTACGCAGACAACACCATTCTGTATACATCTGACCCTGCTTAGAACACTGTGTTAACAAACCTCCAAACTAGCTTCAATGCCATACAACACTCCTTCCATGGCCTCCAACTGCTCTTAAATGCTAGTAAAACAAAATGCGTGCTCTTCAACCGATCGCTGCCCGCACCCGCCTGCCCGACTAGCATCACTACTCTGGACGGTTCTGACTTAGAATATGTGGACAACTATAAATTCTTAGGTGTCGGGCTAGATGGTAAACTCTCCTTCCAGACTCATGTTAATCCAAAATTAAATCTAGAATTGGCTTCCTATTTTGCAACAAAGCCTCCTTCACCCATTCTGCCAAACATACCCTCGTAAAACTGACCATCCTACCAATCCTTGACTTCGGCGATGTCACATTCGTCGTCAAACCCACTGGCTCCAGGTCATCTATATGTCGTTGCTAGGTAAAGCTCCGCCTTATCTCAGCTCACTGGTCACCATAGCAACACCCACTCGTAGCACGCGCTCCAGCAGGTATATCTCACTGTTCATCCCCAAAGTCAACACATCCTTTCCTTCCTGTTCTCTGCTGCCAATAACTGAAACAAATTGCAAAAATCCCTGAAGTTGGAGACTTATATCTCCCTCACTAGCTTTAAGCGTCAGCTGTCAGAGCAGCTTACCGATCGCTGCAGCTGTACACAGCCCATCTGTAAATAGCCCATCCAACCAACTACCTACCTCATCCCCAGATTTGTTTTTGTTTTTCTGCTCTTTTGCACACCAGTATTTCTACTTGCACATCCTCATCTGCACATACATCACTCCAGTGTAAATGGCTAAATTGTAATTACTTTGCCACTATTGGCCCATTTATTGCCTTACCTCCTTACTTCAGTTTCACACACTGTATACAGATTTTTCTATTATGTTATTGACTGTACGTTTGTTTATTCCATGTGTAACTCTGTGTTGTTTTTGTCCCACTGGTTTGCTTTATCTTGGCCAGGTCGCCGTTGTAAATGAGAACTTGTTCTCAACTGGCCTACCTGGTTAAATGAAGATGAAATTCAATTTTAAGATTTAAAAAAACTAGAGTAATGTCCAGTATAATGCACTTGGACACACTAGATTCATTTCCGGTATAGTGCAACTGGACACACTGGGGTGGTCAATGCCAGTCTGCAAAGGCTATACATTGTGTGTAGCTGTTTGTTCAAGACCAGCATTGACAAAACACTTCATTAATGTGTGTAGCCTGCAGAAAAACGATAACAACCTAACTAGCACATCATTTGATTTGGTTAACTTTCATTGAGGTGACATCATAAAGGTTTTCTGTGATTGTATTGACTGGGTCCTGAGCTCAGCAAGGGGAATGTCTAAGGCTGTAGGTTCAGTTAAAAGACGTCTGTATATATTATGCTGATATTTTGTATCTTTTGTGATACATTGAGCCTTTTGGGGTGTCTTATGCCTAGAATTAGCCAAGGAGGTTGTGTGGTTCATTTGGTTCCTATTCGGAAAGTTTGATAAATTGTGTAAATTTGACATGTATATTTAATTGTGCAACAAATGTATTTAGGGTGTCAGACTCAGCAGCAGCTTTTATCTCCCTCACCAACTTCAAACATCAGCTAGCTGAACAGCTAACCGATCGATGCAGCTGTACATAATCTATTGGTAAATAGCACACCCATTTTCACCTACCTCATCCCCAGTTTTTATTTATTTACTTTTCTGCTCTTTTGCACACCAATATCTCTACCTGTACATGATCATCTGATCATTTATCACTCCAGTGTTAATCTGCAATATTGTAATTATTCGCCTACCTCCTCATGCCTTTTGCACACATTGTATATAGACTCCCCTTTTTTCTCTGTGTTACTGACTTGTTAATTGTTTACTCCATGTGTAACTCTGTGTTGTCTGTTCACACTGCTATGCTTTATCTTGGCCAGGTCGCAGTTGCAAATGAGAACCTGTTCTCAACTAGCCTACCTGGTTAAATAAAGGTGAAATAAAAAAATAAAAAAAATAAAATATTGTAATAAAATGCAAATTCAGGGGCACTTCTGAAATATTTTGGAGCACCCTCTGTCACTGGCCAGGATGAGGAGCCATCTACCTCCTCAGCCACACAGGTGTCTTCACAAATGTTGTCTGAGCCTGAGGATGAGGATGAGGATGAAGACCCATTTGCTTCCACTTCTCCTCAGCAGGATCCTTCAGGTGTGTTTGTGCGCATGCACACGTGTGTGTGTGTGTGTGTGTGTGTGTGGGTACACGTACATGTGATTATGTGTGCATTCCTGCATAAATAAATTATTTCCCTTTTGTAAAGTTTTAAGTTTCCATATTGTAGGTAACAATGATGATTTTATTATTACTGGGTATGTATGTGGGATGTTCCCACCACTATAAATGCTGTGAATAATGTGTGTAAACTAATGCCCATATGCTCTCCATTAGAAATGCCTGTAGCAACATCCCCACCAAATCCTGCTGCTGAGGATGAACCACTGTCTACAGACCCTGCTGCCGAGGATGAATCACTGTCTACAGACCCTGCTACTGAGGATGAACCACTGTCTACAGACGCTGCTGCTGAGGATGAACCACTGTCTACAGACCCTGCTGCTGAGGATGAATCACTGTCTACAGGCCCTGCTGCTGAGGATGAACCACTGTCTACAGGCCCTGCTGCTGAGGATGAACCACTGTCTAAAGACCCTGCTGCTGAGGATGAACCACTGTCTACAGACCCTGCTGCTGAGGATGAACCACTGTCTATAGACCCTGCTGCTGAGGATGAACCACTGTCTACAGACCCAGTCTACAGACCCTGCTACTGAGGATGAATCACTGTCTACAGGCCCTGCTGCTGAGGATGAATCACTGTCTACAGACCCTGCTGCTGAGGATGAATCACTGTCTACAGGCCCTGCTGCTGAGGATGAACCACTGTCTACAGGCCCTGCTGCTGAGGATGAACCACTGTCTAAAGACCCTGCTGCTGAGGATGAACCACTGTCTACAGACCCTGCTGCTGAGGATGAACCACTGTCTATAGACCCTGCTGCTGAGGATGAACCACTGTCTACAGACCCTGTCTACAGACCCTGCTACTGAGGATGAATCACTGTCTACAGACCCTGCTACTGAGGATGAACCACTGTCTATAGACCCTGCTGCTGAGGATGAATCACTGTCTACAGACCCTGCTGCTGAGGATGAACCACTGTCTACAGGCCCTGCTACTGAGGATGAACCACTGTCTACAGGCCCTGCTACTGAGGATGAACCACTGTCTACAGACCCTGCTACTGAGGATGAATCACTGTCTACAGGCCCTGCTACTGAGGATGAATCACTGTCTACAGACCCTGCTACTGAGGATGAACCACTGTCTACAGACCCTGCTGCTGAGGATGAACCACTATCTACAGACCCTGCTGACTGAGGATGAACCACTGTCTACAGACCCTGCTGCTGAGGATGAACCATTGTCTACAGACCCTGCTGCTGAGGATGAATCACTGTCTACAGACCCTGCTACTGAGGATGAATCACTGTCTACAGACCCTGCTACTGAGGATGAACCGCTGTCTACAGACCCTGCTGCTGAGGATGAATCACTGTCTACAGACCCTGCTGCTGAGGATGAACCACTGTCTACAGACCCTGCTGCTGAGGATGAACCACTGTCTACAGACCCTGCTGCTGAGGATGAATCACTGTCTACAGACCCTGCTGCTGAGGATGAACCACTGTCTACAGACCCTGCTGCTGAGGATGAATCACTGTCTACAGGCCCTGCTGCTGAGGATGAACCACTGTCTACAGACCCTGCTGCTGAGGATGAACCACTGTCTACAGACCCTGCTGCTGAGGATGAACCACTGTCTACAGGCCCTGCTGCTGAGGATGAATCACTGTCTACAGACCCTGCTACTGAGGATGAACCACTGTCTACAGGCCCTGCTGCTGAGGATGAATCACTGTCTACAGACCCTGCTACTGAGGATGAATCACTGTCTACAGACCCTGTCTACAGACCCTGCTACTGAGGATGAACCACTGTCTACAGACCCTGCTACTGAGGATGAACCACTGTCTACAGACCCTGTCTACAGACCCTGCTGCTGAGGATGAACCACTGTCTACAGACCCTGCTGCCCTTCAGTTCTTACTGAATTCAGACACAACTAGTTTGCAGAGGACCAAGTGAGGAACCACCTGACTTTGTTTCCCCCAAGGAATGAGAGTGATGGAAGAAGTTACCACCACCAGTATTTCAGGAAGACCTTGGTGAGTGGTTGATAAATATCCCTAGAAGTTTGATTGGTGTTTTCTGAAAGAAACAACAGCCTCTTCTGCTTCTGCTGCAAACTCTTTCCTAAGAAGAAAATGAATTGATCAAACTCAGGACTGACAGACTGGAAACATGCCAGTTCTTTGCTGACTTCACATGACAGCAGTCCAGAACACCAAAAACTGCATGAAAACATGGAAAGAACTGGCAATGAGGATCAAAAAGAGGAAACGATTGATAAGCATGAGATGGCACTTATGGATACTGAGAGGATAAGATGGAGAGAGGTGTTGAAACGTCTGGCTGCTATTGTGTACTGTCTGGCAATTAGAAATCTGGCACTAAGGGGCCACACAGAAACACTGCACTCTCCATCAAATGGAAATGTCCTCAAAGAGGTTGAACTGATGGCACAGTTTGATCCAGTCATGAAAGAGAACCTTAACCGTGTCCAAAAAGGGACCTGGAGTCACACCACCAGCGACCTCGGCCACCAAATACAGAATGAACTCATTGATTTGTTGAGAAGCAAGGTCATTTCAATAACGTTGAGTGACATCAAGCTGGCAAAATTCTTCTCTATCATTCTAGATTGCACCTCAGTTCAGCCACACTGAACAGCTGTCAGTTGTGATTAGAATTGTGACCCTGAAGGAGGAGCCCCACATAAAGGAACATTTTATGGGTTTTTTTTGGAGGCAGAGGAGTCCATGGGCCAACATTTTGCATCCCTGATTCTCAAAAGACTAGAGGAGCTAAACATTCCTTTTGAGGACTGCAGAGGACGGTCTGATGATAATGGGGCAAACATGAGAGGCCAAAAAGGGGCGGCAGGGTAGCCTAGTGGTTAGAGAGTTGAACTAGTAACCAAAAAGGTTGCAGGTTTGAATCCCCGAGCTGACAAGGTACAAATCTGCCGTTCTGCCCCTGAACAAGGCAGTTAACAACACTGTTCCTAGGCTGTCATTGAAAATAAGAAGTTGTTCTTAAACCGACTTGCCTAGTTAAATAAAGGTTGAAATCAAATTAAAAAACAAAGGTGTCCAAGCCAGACTCCTGGAAAAGAATCCAAGAACTCTATTGGTGCCTTGTGGGGCTCATTGAACCTGGTTGTGGCTGATGCTGCTGAAAGTCCTGTCCATGCAGCAGGTTACTTCGGCATCTTAAAACAAACTGGACACCTTGTTCTCAGTCTCCACACGGCGATGGGCCATCCTGAAAAAACATGTGGACATCACTTTGAAGATGTGGACTGAGACAAGGTGAGAGAGTAAGGTTAAGGGTGTCGAGCCACTTAGGTATCAGACAGCAGCAGTGAGAGAGACACTGAGGTATCAGACAGCAGTGAGAGAGACACTTAGGTATCAGGCAGCAGCAGTGAGAGAGACACTTAGGTATCAGGCAGCAGCAGTGAGAGAGACACTGAGGTATCAGACAGCAGTGAGAGAGGCACTGAGGTATCAGACAGCAGCAGTGAGAGAGACACTGAGGTATCAGACAGCAGCAGTGAGAGAGACACTGAGGTATCAGACAGCAGCAGTGAGAGAGGCACTGAGGTATCAGACAGCAGTGAGAGAGACACTGAGGTATCAGACAGCAGTGAGAGAGACACTGAGGTATCAGACAGCAGTGAGAGAGACACTGAGGTATCAGACAGCAGTGAGAGAGACACTGAGGTATCAGACAGCAGCAGTGAGAGAGACACTGAGGTATCAGACAGCAGTGAGAGAGACACTGAGGTATCAGACAGCAGCAGTGAGAGAGGCACTGAGGTATCAGACAGCAGCAGTGAGAGAGACACTGAGGTATCAGACAGCAGTGAGAGAGACACTGAGGTATCAGACAGCAGTGAGAGAGACACTGAGGTATCAGACAGCAGTGAGAGAGACACTGAGGTATCAGACAGCAGTGAGAGAGACACTGAGGTATCAGACAGCAGTGAGAGAGACACTGAGGTATCAGACAGCAGCAGTGAGAGAGGCACTGAGGTATCAGACAGCAGCAGTGAGAGAGGCACTGAGGTATCAGACAGCAGTGAGAGAGGCACTGAGGTATCAGACAGCAGTGAGAGAGACACTGAGGTATCAGACAGCAGTGAGAGAGACACTGAGGTATCAGACAGCAGAGAGAGAGACACTGAGGTATCAGACAGCAGAGGTGAGAGAGACACTGAGGTATCAGACAGCAGTGAGAGAGACACTGAGGTATCAGACAGCAGCAGTGAGAGAGGCACTGAGGTATCAGACAGCAGCAGTGAGAGAGGCACTGAGGTATCAGACAGCAGTGAGAGAGGCACTGAGGTATCAGACAGCAGTGAGAGAGACACTGAGGTATCAGACAGCAGTGAGAGAGACACTGAGGTATCAGACAGCAGTGAGAGAGACACTGAGGTATCAGACAGCAGAGGTGAGAGAGACACTGAGGTATCAGACAGCAGTGAGAGAGACACTGAGGTATCAGACAGCAGCAGTGAGAGAGGCACTGAGGTATCAGACAGCAGTGAGAGAGACACTGAGGTATCAGACAGCAGTGAGAGAGACACTGAGGTATCAGACAGCAGTGAGAGAGACACTGAGGTATCAGACACTGAGGTATCAGACAGCAGTGAGAGAGACACTGAGGTATCAGACAGCAGCAGTGAGAGAGACACTGAGGTATCAGACAGCAGTGAGAGAGACACTGAGGTATCAGACACTGAGGTATCAGACAGCAGTGAGAGAGGCACTGAGGTATCAGACAGCAGTGAGAGAGGCACTGAGGTATCAGACAGCAGTGAGAGAGACACTGAGGTATCAGACACTGAGGTATCAGACAGCAGTGAGAGAGACACTGAGGTATCAGACACTGAGGTATCAGACAGCAGAGGTGAGAGAGACACTGAGGTATCAGACACTGAGGTATCAGACAGCAGTGAGAGAGGCACTGAGGTATCAGACAGCAGTGAGAGAGGCACTGAGGTATCAGACACTGAGGTATCAGACAGCAGCAGTGAGAGAGACACTGAGGTATCAGACACTGAGGTATCAGACAGCAGTGAGAGAGGTACTGAGGTATCAGACAGCAGTGAGAGAGGCACTGAGGTATCAGACAGCAGCAGTGAGAGAGACACTGAGGTATCAGACAGCAGTGAGAGAGACACTGAGGTATCAGACACTGAGGTATCAGACAGCAGTGAGAGAGACACTGAGGTATCAGACACTGAGGTATCAGACAGCAGAGGTGAGAGAGACACTGAGGTATCAGACACTGAGGTATCAGACAGCAGAGGTGAGAGAGACACTGAGGTATCAGACACTGAGGTATCAGACAGCAGCAGAGAGAGAGACACTGAGGTATCAGACAGCAGAGGTGAGAGAGACACTGAGGTATCAGACAGCAGAGGTGAGAGAGACACTGAGGTATCAGACAGCAGAGAGAGAGGCACTGAGGTATCAGACACTGAGGTATCAGACACTGAGGTATCAGACACTGAGGTATCAGACACTGAGGTATCAGACAGCAGAGAGAGAGGCACTGAGGTATCAGACAGCAGAGGTGAGAGAGGTACTGAGGTATCAGACACTGAGGTATCAGACAGCAGAGAGAGAGACACTGAGGTATCAGACAGCAGAGGTGAGAGAGACACTGAGGTATCAGACACTGAGGTATCAGACACTGAGGTATCAGACACTGAGGTATCAGACAGCAGAGAGAGAGAGACACTGAGGTATCAGACACTGAGGTATCAGACAGCAGCAGTGAGAGAGGCACTGAGGTATCAGACAGCAGCAGTGAGAGAGGCACTGAGGTATCAGACAGCAGCAGTGAGAGAGACACTGAGGTATCAGACAGCAGCAGTGAGAGAGACACTGAGGTATCAGACAGCAGCAGTGAGAGAGACACTGAGGTATCAGACAGCAGCAGTGAGAGAGACACTGAGGTATCAGACAGCAGCAGTGAGAGAGACACTGAGGTATCAGACAGCAGCAGTGAGAGAGACACTGAGGTATCAGACAGCAGCGGTGAGAGAGGTACTGAGGTATCAGACACTGAGGTATCAGACAGCAGAGAGAGAGACACTGAGGTATCAGACAGCAGAGGTGAGAGAGACACTGAGGTATCAGACAGCAGAGGTGAGAGAGACACTGAGGTATCAGACACTGAGGTATCAGACAGCAGCAGTGAGAGAGGCACTGAGGTATCAGACACTGAGGTATCAGACAGCAGAGAGAGACACTGAGGTATCAGACAGCAGAGGTGAGAGAGACACTGAGGTATCAGACAGCAGAGGTGAGAGAGACACTGAGGTATCAGACACTGAGGTATCAGACAGCAGCAGTGAGAGAGGCACTGAGGTATCAGACACTGAGGTATCAGACAGCAGTGAGAGAGACACTGAGGTATCAGACACTGAGGTATCAGACAGCAGCAGTGAGAGAGGCACTGAGGTATCAGACACTGAGGTATCAGACAGCAGTGAGAGAGACACTGAGGTATCAGACAGCAGCAGTGAGAGAGACACTGAGGTATCAGACAGCAGTGAGAGAGACACTGAGGTATCAGACACTGAGGTATCAGACAGCAGCAGTGAGAGAGGCACTGAGGTATCAGACAGCAGTGAGAGAGACACTGAGGTATCAGACACTGAGGTATCAGACAGCAGCAGTGAGAGAGGCACTGAGGTATCAGACAGCAGTGAGAGAGACACTGAGGTATCAGACACTGAGGTATCAGACAGCAGCAGTGAGAGAGACACTGAGGTATCAGACAGCATCAGACACTGAGGTATCAGACACTGAGGTATCAGACAGCAGCAGTGAGAGAGGCACTGAGGTATCAGACACTGAGGTATCAGACAGCAGTGAGAGAGACACTGAGGTATCAGACAGCAGCAGTGAGAGAGACACTGAGGTATCAGACAGCAGAGGTGAGAGAGACACTGAGGTATCAGACAGCAGCAGTGAGAGAGGCACTGAGGTATCAGACAGCAGCAGTGAGAGAGGCACTGAGGTATCAGACACTGAGGTATCAGACAGCAGTGAAAGAGGCACTGAGGTATCAGACACTGAGGTGTCAGACAGCAGTGAGAGAGACACTGAGGTATCAGACAGCAGAGGTGAGAGAGACACTGAGGTATCAGACAGCAGTGAGAGAGACACTGAGGTATCAGACAGCAGCAGTGAGTGAGGTATCAGACAGCAGCAGTGAGAGAGGCACTGAGGTATCAGACAGCAGTGAGAGAGGCACTGAGGTATCAGACACTGAGGTATCAGACAGCAGTGAAAGAGGCACTGAGGTATCAGACACTGAGGTGTCAGACAGCAGTGAGAGAGACACTGAGGTATCAGACAGCAGTGAGAGAGGCACTGAGGTATCAGACAGCAGCAGTGAGAGAGGCACTGAGGTATCAGACAGCAGTGAGAGAGGCACTGAGGTATCAGACAGCAGTGAGAGAGGCACTGAGGTATCAGACAGCAGCAGTGAGAGAGGCACTGAGGTATCAAACAGCAGTGAGAGAGGCACTGAGGTATCAGACAGCAGCAGTGAGAGAGGCACTGAGGTATCAGACAGCAGCAGTGAGAGAGGCACTGAGGTATCAGACAGCAGTGAGAGAGGCACTGAGGTATCAGACAGCAGCAGTGAGAGAGGCACTGAGGTATCAAACAGCAGTGAGAGAGGCACTGAGGTATCAAACAGCAGCAGTGAGAGAGGCACTGAGGTATCAGACAGCAGCAGTGAGAGAGGCACTGAGGTATCAGACAGCAGCAGTGAGAGAGGCACTGAGGTATCAGACAGCAGTGAGAGAGGCACTGAGGTATCAGACAGCAGTGAGAGAGGCACTGAGGTATCAGACAGCAGCAGTGAGAGAGGCACGGAGGTATCAGACAGCAGTGAGAGAGGCACTGAGATATCAGACAGCAGTGAGAGAGGCACTGAGGTATCAGACAGCAGTGAGAGAGGCACTGAGGTATCAGACAGCAGCAGTGAGTGAGGTATCAGACAGCAGCAGTGAGAGAGGCACTGAGGTATCAGACAGCAGTGAGAGAGGCACTGAGGTATCAGGCAGCAGCAGTGAGAGAGGCACTGAGGTATCAGACAGCAGTGAGAGAGGCACTGAGGTATCAGACAGCAGCAGGGAGAGAGGCACTGAGGTATCAGACAGCAGCAGTGAGAGAGGCACTGAGGTATCAGACAGCAGAGGTGAGAGAGGTACTGAGGTATCAGACAGCAGTGAGAGAGACACTGAGGTATCAGACAGCAGCAGTGAGAGAGGCACTGAGGTATCAGACAGCAGAGGTGAGAGAGGTACTGAGGTATCAGACAGCAGTGAGAGAGACACTGAGGTATCAGACAGCAGTGAGAGGTACTGAGGTATCAGACAGCAGTGAGAGAGACACTGAGGTATCAGACAGCAGAAGTGAGAGAGGCACTGAGGTATCAGACAGCAGCAGTGAGAGAGGCACTGAGGTATCAGACAGCAGCGGTGAGAGAGACACTGAGGTATCAGACAGCAGCAGTGAGAGAGGCACTGAGGTATCAGACAGCAGCAGTGAGAGAGGCACTGAGGTATCAGACAGCAGAGGTATCAGACAGCAGTGAGAGAGGCACTGAGGTATCAGACAGCAGCGGTGAGAGAGACACTGAGGTATCAGACAGCAGCAGTGAGAGAGGCACTGAGGTATCAGACAGCAGCAGTGAGAGAGGCACTGAGGTATCAGACAGCAGCAGTGAGAGAGACACTGAGGTATCAGACAGCAGCAGTGAGAGAGGCACTGAGGTATCAGACACTGAGGTATCAGACACTGAGGTATCAGACACTGAGGTATCAGACACTGAGGTATCAGACAGCAGAGAGAGAGAGACACTGAGGTATCAGACACTGAGGTATCAGACAGCAGCAGTGAGAGAGGCACTGAGGTATCAGACAGCAGCAGTGAGAGAGGCACTGAGGTATCAGACAGCAGCAGTGAGAGAGACACTGAGGTATCAGACAGCAGCAGAGAGAGAGACACTGAGGTATCAGACAGCAGAGGTGAGAGAGGTACTGAGGTATCAGACACTGAGGTATCAGACAGCAGAGAGAGAGACACTGAGGTATCAGACAGCAGAGGTGAGAGAGACACTGAGGTATCAGACACTGAGGTATCAGACAGCAGCAGTGAGAGAGGCACTGAGGTATCAGACACTGAGGTATCAGACAGCAGTGAGAGAGACACTGAGGTATCAGACAGCAGCAGTGAGAGAGACACTGAGGTATCAGACAGCAGAGGTGAGAGAGACACTGAGGTATCAGACACTGAGGTATCAGACAGCAGCAGTGAGAGAGGCACTGAGGTATCAGACACTGAGGTATCAGACAGCAGTGAAAGAGGCACTGAGGTATCAGACACTGAGGTGTCAGACAGCAGTGAGAGAGACACTGAGGTATCAGACAGCAGAGGTGAGAGAGACACTGAGGTATCAGACACTGAGGTATCAGACAGCAGTGAGAGAGGCACTGAGGTATCAGACACTGAGGTATCAGACAGCAGTGAAAGAGGCACTGAGGTATCAGACACTGAGGTGTCAGACAGCAGTGAGAGAGACACTGAGGTATCAGACAGCAGTGAGAGAGGCACTGAGGTATCAGACAGCAGCAGTGAGAGAGGCACTGAGGTATCAGACAGCAGTGAGAGAGGCACTGAGGTATCAGACAGCAGTGAGAGAGGCACTGAGGTATCAGACAGCAGCAGGGAGAGAGGCACTGAGGTATCAGACAGCAGTGAGAGAGGCACTGAGGTATCAGACAGCAGAAGTGAGAGAGGCACTGAGGTATCAGACAGCAGCAGTGAGAGAGGCACTGAGGTATCAGACAGCAGTGAGAGAGGCACTGAGGTATCAGACAGCAGCAGGGAGAGAGGCACTGAGGTATCAGACAGCAGTGAGAGAGGCACTGAGGTATCAGACAGCAGCAGGGAGAGAGGCACTGAGGTATCAGACAGCAGTGAGAGAGGCACTGAGGTATCAGACAGCAGAAGTGAGAGAGGCACTGAGGTATCAGACAGCAGCAGGGAGAGAGGCACTGAGGTATCAGACAGCAGTGAGAGAGGCACTGAGGTATCAGACAGCAGAAGTGAGAGAGGCACTGAGGTATCAGACAGCAGCAGTGAGAGAGGCACTGAGGTATCAGACAGCAGTGAGAGAGGCACTGAGGTATCAGACAGCAGCAGGGAGAGAGGCACTGAGGTATCAGACAGCAGTGAGAGAGGCACTGAGGTATCAGACAGCAGCAGGGAGAGAGGCACTGAGGTATCAGACAGCAGCAGAGAGAGAGACACTGAGGTATCAGACAGCAGCAGTGAGAGAGGCACTGAGGTATCAGACAGCAGTGAGAGAGGCACTGAGGTATCAGACAGCAGTGAGAGAGGCACTGAGGTATCAGACAGCAGCAGTGAGAGAGGCACGGAGGTATCAGACAGCAGTGAGAGAGGCACTGAGATATCAGACAGCAGTGAGAGAGGCACTGAGGTATCAGACAGCAGTGAGAGAGGCACTGAGGTATCAGACAGCAGCAGTGAGTGAGGTATCAGACAGCAGCAGTGAGAGAGGCACTGAGGTATCAGACAGCAGTGAGAGAGGCACTGAGGTATCAGGCAGCAGCAGTGAGAGAGGCACTGAGGTATCAGACAGCAGTGAGAGAGGCACTGAGGTATCAGACAGCAGCAGGGAGAGAGGCACTGAGGTATCAGACAGCAGCAGTGAGAGAGGCACTGAGGTATCAGACAGCAGAGGTGAGAGAGGTACTGAGGTATCAGACAGCAGCAGTGAGAGAGACACTGAGGTATCAGACAGCAGCAGTGAGAGAGGCACTGAGGTATCAGACAGCAGCAGTGAGAGAGGCACTGAGGTATCAGACAGCAGAGGTGAGAGAGGTACTGAGGTATCAGACAGCAGTGAGAGAGACACTGAGGTATCAGACAGCAGTGAGAGAGGTACTGAGGTATCAGACAGCAGTGAGAGAGACACTGAGGTATCAGACAGCAGAAGTGAGAGAGGCACTGAGGTATCAGACAGCAGCAGTGAGAGAGGCACTGAGGTATCAGACAGCAGAGGTATCAGACAGCAGTGAGAGGCACTGAGGTATCAGACAGCAGCGGTGAGAGAGACACTGAGGTATCAGACAGCAGCGGTGAGAGAGGCACTGAGGTATCAGACAGCAGCAGTGAGAGAGGCACTGAGGTATCAGACAGCAGCAGTGAGAGAGACACTGAGGTATCAGACAGCAGCGGTGAGAGGCACTGAGGTATCAGACAGCAGCAGTGAGAGAGGCACTGAGGTATCATACAGCAGCAGTGAGAGAGGCACTGAGGTATCAGACAGCAGCAGTGAGAGAGACACTGAGGTATCAGACAGCAGCAGTGAGAGAGACACTGAGGTATCAGACAGCAGCAGTGAGAGAGACACTGAGGTATCAGACAGCAGCGGTGAGAGAGACACTGAGGTATCAGACAGCAACAGTGAGAGAGGCACTGAGGTATCAGACAGCAGTGAGAGAGACACTGAGGTATCAGACAGCAGCAGTGAGAGAGGCACTGAGGTATCAGACAGCAGTGAGAGAGGTACTGAGGTATCAGACAGCAGTGAGAGAGACACTGAGGTATCAGACAGCAGTGAGAGAGGTACTGAGGTATCAGACAGCAGTGAGAGAGACACTGAGGTATCAGACAGCAGAAGTGAGAGAGGCACTGAGGTATCAGACAGCAGCAGTGAGAGAGGCACTGAGGTATCAGACAGCAGAGGTATCAGACAGCAGTGAGAGAGGCACTGAGGTATCAGACAGCAGCGGTGAGAGAGACACTGAGGTATCAGACAGCAGCAGTGAGAGAGGCACTGAGGTATCAGACAGCAGCAGTGAGAGAGACACTGAGGTATCAGACAGCAGCGGTGAGAGAGGCACTGAGGTATCAGACAGCAGCAGTGAGAGAGACACTGAGGTATCAGACAGCAGCGGTGAGAGAGGCACTGAGGTATCAGACAGCAGCAGTGAGAGAGGCACTGAGGTATCAGACAGCAGCAGTGAGAGAGACACTGAGGTATCAGACAGCAGCGGTGAGAGAGGCACTGAGGTATCAGACAGCAGCAGTGAGAGAGACACTGAGGTATCAGACAGCAGCGGTGAGAGAGGCACTGAGGTATCAGACAGCAGCAGTGAGAGAGGCACTGAGGTATCAGACAGCAGCAGTGAGAGAGGCACTGAGGTATCAGACAGCAGCAGTGAGAGAGACACTGAGGTATCAGACAGCAGCAGTGAGAGACACTGAGGTATCAGACAGCAGCAGTGAGAGAGGCACTGAGGTATCAGACAGCAACAGTGAGAGAGGCACTGAGGTATCAGACAGCAGTGAGAGAGACACTGAGGTATCAGACAGCAGCAGTGAGAGAGGCACTGAGGTATCAGACAGCAGAGGTGAGAGAGGTACTGAGGTATCAGACAGCAGTGAGAGAGACACTGAGGTATCAGACAGCAGTGAGAGAGGTACTGAGGTATCAGACAGCAGTGAGAGAGACACTGAGGTATCAGACAGCAGCAGTGAGAGAGGCACTGAGGTATCAGACAGCAGCAGTGAGAGAGGCACTGAGGTATCAGACAGCAGAGGTATCAGACAGCAGTGAGAGAGGCACTGAGGTATCAGACAGCAGCGGTGAGAGAGACACTGAGGTATCAGACAGCAGCAGTGAGAGAGGCACTGAGGTATCAGACAGCAGCAGTGAGAGAGACACTGAGGTATCAGACAGCAGCGGTGAGAGAGGCACTGAGGTATCAGACAGCAGAGGTGAGAGAGGCACTGAGGTATCAGACAGCAGAGGTGAGAGAGGCACTGAGGTATCAGACACTGAGGTATCAGACAGCAGTGAGAGAGGCACTGAGGTATCAGACAGCAGTGAGAGAGGCACTGAGGTATCAGACAGCAGCAGTGAGAGAGGCACTGAGGTATCAGACAGCAGTGAGAGAGGCACTGAGGTATCAGACAGCAGTGAGAGAGGCACTGAGGTATCAGACAGCAGCAGGGAGAGAGGCACTGAGGTATCAGACAGCAGTGAGAGAGGCACTGAGGTATCAGACAGCAGAAGTGAGAGAGGCACTGAGGTATCAGACAGCAGCAGTGAGAGAGGCATTGAGGTATCAGACAGCAGTGAGAGAGGCACTGAGGTATCAGACAGCAGCAGGGAGAGAGGCACTGAGGTATCAGACAGCAGTGAGAGAGGCACTGAGGTATCAGACAGCAGCAGGGAGAGAGGCACTGAGGTATCAGACAGCAGTGAGAGAGGCACTGAGGTATCAGACAGCAGAGGTGAGAGAGGTACTGAGGTATCAGACAGCAGCAGGGAGAGAGGCACTGAGGTATCAGACAGCAGTGAGAGAGGCACTGAGGTATCAGACAGCAGAAGTGAGAGAGGCACTGAGGTATCAGACAGCAGCAGTGAGAGAGGCACTGAGGTATCAGACAGCAGTGAGAGAGGCACTGAGGTATCAGACAGCAGCAGGGAGAGAGGCACTGAGGTATCAGACAGCAGTGAGAGAGGCACTGAGGTATCAGACAGCAGCAGGGAGAGAGGCACTGAGGTATCAGACAGCAGTGAGAGAGGCACTGAGGTATCAGACAGCAGAGGTGAGAGAGGTACTGAGGTATCAGACAGCAGTGAGAGAGGCACTGAGGTATCAGACAGCAGCAGTGAGAGAGGCACTGAGGTATCAGACAGCAGTGAGAGAGGCACTGAGGTATCAGACAGCAGTGAGAGAGGCACTGAGGTATCAGACAGCAGTGAGAGAGGCACTGAGGTATCAGACAGCAGCAGTGAGTGAGGTATCAGACAGCAGCAGTGAGAGAGGCACTGAGGTATCAGACAGCAGTGAGAGAGGCACTGAGGTATCAGGCAGCAGCAGTGAGAGAGGCACTGAGGTATCAGACAGCAGTGAGAGAGGCACTGAGGTATCAGACAGCAGCAGGGAGAGAGGCACTGAGGTATCAGACAGCAGCAGTGAGAGAGGCACTGAGGTATCAGACAGCAGAGGTGAGAGAGGTACTGAGGTATCAGACAGCAGCAGTGAGAGAGACACTGAGGTATCAGACAGCAGCAGGGAGAGAGGCACTGAGGTATCAGACAGCAGCAGTGAGAGAGGCACTGAGGTATCAGACAGCAGAGGTGAGAGAGGTACTGAGGTATCAGACAGCAGTGAGAGAGACACTGAGGTATCAGACAGCAGTGAGAGAGGTACTGAGGTATCAGACAGCAGTGAGAGAGACACTGAGGTATCAGACAGCAGAAGTGAGAGAGGCACTGAGGTATCAGACAGCAGCAGTGAGAGAGGCACTGAGGTATCAGACAGCAGAGGTATCAGACAGCAGTGAGAGAGGCACTGAGGTATCAGACAGCAGCAGTGAGAGAGGCACTGAGGTATCAGACAGCAGCGGTGAGAGAGACACTGAGGTATCAGACAGCAGCAGTGAGAGAGGCACTGAGGTATCAGACAGCAGCAGTGAGAGAGACACTGAGGTATCAGACAGCAGCGGTGAGAGAGGCACTGAGGTATCAGACAGCAGCAGTGAGAGAGGCACTGAGGTATCAGACAGCAGCGGTGAGAGAGACACTGAGGTATCAGACAGCAGCAGTGAGAGAGGCACTGAGGTATCAGACAGCAGCAGTGAGAGAGGCACTGAGGTATCAGACAGCAGCAGTGAGAGAGGCACTGAGGTATCAGACAGCAGCAGTGAGAGAGACACTGAGGTATCAGACAGCAGCAGTGAGAGAGACACTGAGGTATCAGACAGCAGCAGTGAGAGAGACACTGAGGTATCAGACAGCAGCAGTGAGAGAGGCACTGAGGTATCAGACAGCAGCAGTGAGAGAGGCACTGAGGTATCAGACAGCAGTGAGAGAGGCACTGAGGTATCAGACAGCAGCGGTGAGAGAGACACTGAGGTATCAGACAGCAGAGGTGAGAGAGGTACTGAGGTATCAGACAGCAGTGAGAGAGACACTGAGGTATCAGACAGCAGTGAGAGAGGTACTGAGGTATCAGACAGCAGTGAGAGAGACACTGAGGTATCAGACAGCAGAAGTGAGAGAGGCACTGAGGTATCAGACAGCAGCAGTGAGAGAGGCACTGAGGTATCAGACAGCAGAGGTATCAGACAGCAGTGAGAGAGGCACTGAGGTATCAGACAGCAGCGGTGAGAGAGACACTGAGGTATCAGACAGCAGCAGTGAGAGAGGCACTGAGGTATCAGACAGCAGCAGTGAGAGAGACACTGAGGTATCAGACAGCAGCGGTGAGAGAGGCACTGAGGTATCAGACAGCAGCAGTGAGAGAGACACTGAGGTATCAGACAGCAGCGGTGAGAGAGGCACTGAGGTATCAGACAGCAGCAGTGAGAGAGGCACTGAGGTATCAGACAGCAGCAGTGAGAGAGGCACTGAGGTATCAGACAGCAGCAGTGAGAGAGACACTGAGGTATCAGACAGCAGCAGTGAGAGAGACACTGAGGTATCAGACAGCAGCAGTGAGAGAGACACTGAGGTATCAGACAGCAGCAGTGAGAGAGGCACTGAGGTATCAGACAGCAGTGAGAGAGGCACTGAGGTATCAGACAGCAGCGGTGAGAGAGACACTGAGGTATCAGACAGCAGCAGTGAGAGAGGCACTGAGGTATCAGACAGCAGAGGTGAGAGAGGTACTGAGGTATCAGACAGCAGTGAGAGAGACACTGAGGTATCAGACAGCAGTGAGAGAGGTACTGAGGTATCAGACAGCAGTGAGAGAGACACTGAGGTATCAGACAGCAGAAGTGAGAGAGGCACTGAGGTATCAGACAGCAGCAGTGAGAGAGGCACTGAGGTATCAGACAGCAGAGGTATCAGACAGCAGTGAGAGAGGCACTGAGGTATCAGACAGCAGTGAGAGAGACACTGAGGTATCAGACAGCAGCGGTGAGAGAGGCACTGAGGTATCAGACAGCAGCAGTGAGAGAGGCACTGAGGTATCAGACAGCAGCAGTGAGAGAGGCACTGAGGTATCAGACAGCAGCAGTGAGAGAGACACTGAGGTATCAGACAGCAGCAGTGAGAGAGACACTGAGGTATCAGACAGCAGCAGTGAGAGAGACACTGAGGTATCAGACAGCAGCAGTGAGAGAGGCACTGAGGTATCAGACAGCAGCAGTGAGAGAGGCACTGAGGTATCAGACAGCAGTGAGAGAGACACTGAGGTATCAGACAGCAGCAGTGAGAGAGGCACTGAGGTATCAGACAGCAGCAGTGAGAGAGGCACTGAGGTATCAGACAGCAGCAGTGAGAGAGGCACTGAGGTATCAGACAGCAGCAGTGAGAGAGACACTGAGGTATCAGACAGCAGCAGTGAGAGAGGCACTGAGGTATCAGACAGCAGCAGTGAGAGAGACACTGAGGTATCAGACAGCAGCAGTGAGAGAGGCACTGAGGTATCAGACAGCAGCAGTGAGAGAGGCACTGAGGTATCAGACACTGAGGTATCAGACAGCAGCAGTGAGAGAGGCACTGAGGTATCAGACAGCAGCGGTGAGAGAGGCACTGAGGTATCAGACAGCAGTGAGAGAGACACTGAGGTATCAGACAGCAGCGGCGAGAGAGGCACTGAGGTATCAGACAGCAGCAGTGAGAGAGACACTGAGGTATCAGACAGCAGCAGTGAGAGAGACACTGAGGTATCAGACAGCAGCAGTGAGAGAGACACTGAGGTATCAGACAGCAGCAGTGAGAGAGACACTGAGGTATCAGACAGCAGCAGTGAGAGAGACACTGAGGTATCAGGCACTGAGGTATCAGACAGCAGTGAGAGAGGCACTGAGGTATCAGACAGCAGCGGTGAGAGAGACACTGAGGTATCAGACAGCAGTGAGAGAGGCACTGAGGTATCAGACAGCAGTGAGAGAGGTACTGAGGTATCAGACAGCAGTGAGAGAGGCACTGAGGTATCAGATAGCAGTGAGAGAGACACTGAGGTATCAGACAGCAGCGGTGAGAGAGGTACTGAGGTATCAGACAGCAGTGAGAGAGGTACTGAGGTATCAGACAGCAGTGAGAGAGACACTGAGGTATCAGACAGCAGCGGTGAGAGAGGCACTGAGGTATCAGACAGCAGCGGTGAGAGAGACACTGAGGTATCAGACAGCAGCGGTGAGAGAGGCACTGAGGTATCAGACAGCAGCGGTGAGAGAGGCACTGAGGTATCAGACAGCAGTGAGAGAGGTACTGAGGTATCAGACAGCAGCGGTGAGAGAGGTACTGAGGTATCAGACAGCAGTGAGAGAGGCACTGAGGTATCAGACAGCAGCGGTGAGAGAGGCACTGAGGTATCAGACAGCAGCGGTGAGAGAGGTACTGAGGTATCAGACAGCAGTGAGAGAGACACTGAGGTATCAGACAGCAGCGGTGAGAGAGGCACTGAGGTATCAGACAGCAGCAGTGAGAGAGGCACTGAGGTATCAGACAGCAGCGGTGAGAGAGGTACTGAGGTATCAGACAGCAGTGAGAGAGGCACTGAGGTATCAGACAGCAGTGAGAGAGGCACTGAGGTATCAGACAGCAGTGAGAGAGACACTGAGGTATCAGACAGCAGCAGGGAGAGAGGCACTGAGGCATCAGACAGCAGCAGTGAGAGAGGCACTGAGCTATCAGACAGCAGAGGTGAGAGAGGTACTGAGGTATCAGACAGCAGCAGTGAGAGAGACACTGAGGTATCAGACAGCAGCAGGGAGAGAGGCACTGAGGTATCAGACAGCAGTGAGAGAGGTACTGAGGTATCAGACAGCAGCGGTGAGAGAGGTACTGAGGTATCAGACAGCAGTGAGAGAGGCACTGAGGTATCAGACAGCAGCAGTGAGAGAGACACTGAGGTATCAGACAGCAGCAGGGAGAGAGGCACTGAGGTATCAGACAGCAGTGAGAGAGGTACTGAGGTATCAGACAGCAGCGGTGAGAGAGGTACTGAGGTATCAGACAGCAGTGAGAGAGGCACTGAGGTATCAGACAGCAGTGAGAGAGGTACTGAGGTATCAGACAGCAGCGGTGAGAGAGGTACTGAGGTATCAGACAGCAGCAGGGAGAGAGGCACTGAGGTATCAGACAGCAGTGAGAGAGGTACTGAGGTATCAGACAGCAGCGGTGAGAGAGGCACTGAGGTATCAGACAGCAGCAGGGAGAGAGGCACTGAGGTATCAGACAGCAGCAGGGAGAGAGGCACTGAGGTATCAGACAGCAGTGAGAGAGGTACTGAGGTATCAGACAGCAGCGGTGAGAGAGGTACTGAGGTATCAGACAGCAGCAGGGAGAGAGGCACTGAGGTATCAGACAGCAGTGAGAGAGGTACTGAGGTATCAGACAGCAGCGGTGAGAGAGGTACTGAGGTATCAGACAGCAGTGAGAGAGGCACTGAGGTATCAGACAGCAGCAGTGAGAGAGACACTGAGGTATCAGACAGCAGCAGGGAGAGAGGCACTGAGGTATCAGACAGCAGTGAGAGAGGTACTGAGGTATCAGACAGCAGCGGTGAGAGAGGTACTGAGGTATCAGACAGCAGTGAGAGAGGCACTGAGGTATCAGACAGCAGCGGTGAGAGAGGCACTGAGGTATCAGACAGCAGCGGTGAGAGAGGTACTGAGGTATCAGACAGCAGTGAGAGAGACACTGAGGTATCAGACAGCAGCGGTGAGAGAGGCACTGAGGTATCAGACAGCAGCAGGAGAGAGGCACTGAGGTATCAGACAGCAGCAGGGAGAGAGGCACTGAGGTATCAGACAGCAGTGAGAGAGGTACTGAGGTATCAGACAGCAGCGGTGAGAGAGGTACTGAGGTATCAGACAGCAGCAGGGAGAGAGGCACTGAGGTATCAGACAGCAGTGAGAGAGGTACTGAGGTATCAGACAGCAGCGGTGAGAGAGGTACTGAGGTATCAGACAGCAGTGAGAGAGGCACTGAGGTATCAGACAGCAGCAGTGAGAGAGACACTGAGGTATCAGACAGCAGCAGGGAGAGAGGCACTGAGGTATCAGACAGCAGTGAGAGAGGCACTGAGGTATCAGACAGCAGCGGTGAGAGAGGTACTGAGGTATCAGACAGCAGTGAGAGAGGCACTGAGGTATCAGACAGCAGCGGTGAGAGAGGCACTGAGGTATCAGACAGCAGCGGTGAGAGAGGCACTGAGGTATCAGACAGCAGTGAGAGAGACACTGAGGTATCAGACAGCAGCGGTGAGAGAGGCACTGAGGTATCAGACAGCAGCAGTGAGAGAGGCACTGAGGTATCAGACAGCAGCGGTGAGAGAGGCACTGAGGTATCAGACAGCAGTGAGAGAGGCACTGAGGTATCAGACAGCAGTGAGAGAGGCACTGAGGTATCAGACAGCAGTGAGAGAGACACTGAGGTATCAGACAGCAGCAGGGAGAGAGGCACTGAGGTATCAGTCAGCAGCAGTGAGAGAGGCACTGAGGTATCAGACAGCAGAGGTGAGAGAGGTACTGAGGTATCAGACAGCAGCAGTGAGAGAGACACTGAGGTATCAGACAGCAGCAGGGAGAGAGGCACTGAGGTATCAGACAGCAGCAGTGAGAGAGGCACTGAGGTATCAGACAGCAGAGGTGAGAGAGGTACTGAGGTATCAGACAGCAGCAGTGAGAGAGACACTGAGGTATCAGACAGCAGCAGGGAGAGAGGCACTGAGGTATCAGACAGCAGCAGTGAGAGAGGCACTGAGGTATCAGACAGCAGAGGTGAGAGAGGTACTGAGGTATCAGACAGCAGCAGTGAGAGAGACACTGAGGTATCAGACAGCAGTGAGAGAGACACTGAGGTATCAGGCACTGAGGTATTAGGCACTGAGGTATCAGGCACTGAGGTATCAGACAGCAGTGAGAGAGGCACTGAGGTATCAGACAGCAGAGGTGAGAGAGGTACTGAGGTATCAGACAGCAGTGAGAGAGACACTGAGGTATCAGACAGCAGTGAGAGAGACACTGAGGTATCAGACAGCAGTGAGAGAGGTACTGAGGTATCAGACAGCAGTGAGAGAGACACTGAGGTATCAGACAGCAGAAGTGAGAGAGGCACTGAGGTATCAGACAGCAGCAGTGAGAGAGACACTGAGGTATCAGACAGCAGCAGTGAGAGAGACACTGAGGTATCAGACAGCAGCGGTGAGAGAGGCACTGAGGTATCAGACAGCAGCAGTGAGAGAGACACTGAGGTATCAGACAGCAGCAGTGAGAGAGACACTGAGGTATCAGACAGCAGCAGTGAGAGAGACACTGAGGTATCAGACAGCAGCAGTGAGAGAGGCACTGAGGTATCAGACAGCAGCAGTGAGAGAGACACTGAGGTATCAGACAGCAGCAGTGAGAGAGACACTGAGGTATCAGACAGCAGCAGTGAGAGAGAGACACACTGAGGTATCAGACAGCAGCAGTGAGAGAGACACTGAGGTATCAGGCACTGAGGTATCAGACAGCAGTGAGAGAGGCACTGAGGTATCAGACAGCAGCGGTGAGAGAGACACTGAGGTATCAGACAGCAGCGGTGAGAGAGACACTGAGGTATCAGACAGCAGCAGTGAGAGAGGTACTGAGGTATCAGACAGCAGTGAGAGAGGTACTGAGGTATCAGACAGCAGTGAGAGAGACACTGAGGTATCAGACAGCAGTGAGAGAGGTACTGAGGTATCAGACAGCAGTGAGAGAGGTACTGAGGTATCAGACAGCAGTGAGAGAGACACTGAGGTATCAGACAGCAGCGGTGAGAGAGGTACTGAGGTATCAGACAGCAGTGAGAGAGGCACTGAGGTATCAGACAGCAGTGAGAGAGGTACTGAGGTATCAGACAGCAGTGAGAGAGGTACTGAGGTATCAGACAGCAGTGAGAGAGGCACTGAGGTATCAGACAGCAGTGAGAGAGGCACTGAGGTATCAGACAGCAGTGAGAGAGGTACTGAGGTATCAGACAGCAGCGGTGAGAGAGGTACTGAGGTATCAGACAGCAGTGAGAGAGGCACTGAGGTATCAGACAGCAGCGGTGAGAGAGGCACTGAGGTATCAGACAGCAGTGAGAGAGGCACTGAGGTATCAGACAGCAGTGAGAGAGGCACTGAGGTATCAGACAGCAGTGAGAGAGACACTGAGGTATCAGACAGCAGCAGGGAGAGAGGCACTGAGGTATCAGTCAGCAGCAGTGAGAGAGGCACTGAGGTATCAGACAGCAGAGGTGAGAGAGGTACTGAGGTATCAGACAGCAGCAGTGAGAGAGACACTGAGGTATCAGACAGCAGCAGGGAGAGAGGCACTGAGGTATCAGACAGCAGCAGTGAGAGAGGCACTGAGGTATCAGACAGCAGAGGTGAGAGAGGTACTGAGGTATCAGACAGCAGCAGTGAGAGAGACACTGAGGTATCAGACAGCAGCAGGGAGAGAGGCACTGAGGTATCAGTCAGCAGCAGTGAGAGAGGCACTGAGGTATCAGACAGCAGAGGTGAGAGAGGTACTGAGGTATCAGACAGCAGCAGTGAGAGAGACACTGAGGTATCAGACAGCAGCAGGGAGAGAGGCACTGAGGTATCAGACAGCAGCAGTGAGAGAGGCACTGAGGTATCAGACAGCAGAGGTGAGAGAGGTACTGAGGTATCAGACAGCAGCAGTGAGAGAGACACTGAGGTATCAGACAGCAGTGAGAGAGACACTGAGGTATCAGGCACTGAGGTATCAGGCACTGAGGTATCAGACAGCAGTGAGAGAGGCACTGAGGTATCAGACAGCAGAGGTGAGAGAGGTACTGAGGTATCCGACAGCAGTGAGAGAGACACTGAGGTATCAGACAGCAGTGAGAGAGACACTGAGGTATCAGACAGCAGTGAGAGAGACACTGAGGTATCAGACAGCAGCAGTGAGAGAGACACTGAGGTATCAGACAGCAGTGAGAGAGACACTGAGGTATCAGACAGCAGTGAGAGAGACACTGAGGTATCAGACAGCAGCAGTGAGAGAGACACTGAGGTATCAGACAGCAGTGAGAGAGGCACTGAGGTATCAGACAGCAGTGAGAGAGACACTGAGGTATCAGACAGCAGCAGTGAGAGAGACACTGAGGTATCAGACAGCAGCAGTGAGAGAGACACTGAGGTATCAGACAGCAGTGAGAGAGGTACTGAGGTATCAGACAGCAGCAGTGAGAGAGACACTGAGGTATCAGACAGCAGTGAGAGAGACACTGAGGTATCAGGCACTGAGGTATCAGGCACTGAGGTATCAGGCACTGAGGTATCAGACAGCAGTGAGAGAGGCACTGAGGTATCAGACAGCAGCAGGGAGAGACACTGAGGTATCAGACAGCAGTGAGAGAGACACTGAGGTATCAGACAGCAGTGAGAGAGGCACTGAGGTATCAGACAGCAGTGAGAGAGACACTGAGGTATCAGACAGCAGAAGTGAGAGAGGCACTGAGGTATCAGACAGCAGCAGTGAGAGAGGCACTGAGGTATCAGACAGCAGCGGTGAGAGAGACACTGAGGTATCAGACAGCAGCAGTGAGAGAGGCACTGAGGTATCAGACAGCAGCAGTGAGAGAGGCACTGAGGTATCAGACAGCAGAGGTATCAGACAGCAGTGAGAGAGGCACTGAGGTATCAGACAGCAGCGGTGAGAGAGGCACTGAGGTATCAGACAGCAGTGAGAGAGAGACACTGAGGTATCAGACAGCAGCAGTGAGAGAGGCACTGAGGTATCAGGCACTGAGGTATCAGACAGCAGCAGTGAGAGAGGCACTGAGGTATCAGACAGCAGCGGTGAGAGAGGCACTGAGGTATCAGACAGCAGCAGTGAGAGAGGCACTGAGGTATCAGACAGCAGTGAGAGAGAGACACTGAGGTATCAGACAGCAGCAGTGAGAGAGGCACTGAGGTATCAGACAGCAGTGAGAGAGAGACACTGAGGTATCAGACAGCAGCAGTGAGAGAGGCACTGAGGTATCAGACAGCAGCAGTGAGAGAGGCACTGAGGTATCAGACAGCAGTGAGAGAGACACTGAGGTATCAGACAGCAGTGAGAGAGACACTGAGGTATCAGACAGCGGTGAGAGAGACACTGAGGTATCAGACAGCAGTGAGAGAGACACTGAGGTATCAGACAGCAGCAGTGAGAGAGGCACTGAGGTATCAGACAGCAGTGAGAGAGGCACTGAGGTATCAGACAGCAGCGGTGAGAGAGACACTGAGGTATCAGACAGCAGTGAGAGAGGCACTGAGGTATCAGACAGCAGCAGTGAGAGAGGCACTGAGGTATCAGACAGCAGCGGTGAGAGAGGCACTGAGGTATCAGACAGCAGCAGTGAGAGAGACACTGAGGTATCAGACAGCAGCAGTGAGAGAGACACTGAGGTATCAGACAGCAGCAGTGAGAGAGACACTGAGGTATCAGACAGCAGCAGTGAGAGAGACACTGAGGTATCAGACAGCAGCAGTGAGAGAGACACTGAGGTATCAGGCACTGAGGTATCAGACAGCAGTGAGAGAGGCACTGAGGTATCAGACAGCAGCGGTGAGAGAGGCACTGAGGTATCAGACACTAAGGTATCAGACAGCAGCGGTGAGAGAGGCACTGAGGTATCAGACAGCAGCAGTGAGAGAGGCACTGAGGTATCAGACAGCAGCGGTGAGAGAGGCACTGAGGTATCAGACACTAAGGTATCAGACAGCAGCGGTGAGAGAGGCACTGAGGTATCAGACAGCAGTGAGAGAGACACTGAGGTATCAGACAGCAGCGGTGAGAGAGACACTGAGGTATCAGACAGCAGCAGTGAGAGAGGTACTGAGGTATCAGACAGCAGTGAGAGAGGCACTGAGGTATCAGACAGCAGTGAGAGAGACACTGAGGTATCAGACAGCAGCGGTGAGAGAGACACTGAGGTATCAGACAGCAGTGAGAGAGACACTGAGGTATCAGACAGCAGTGAGAGAGACACTGAGGTATCAGACAGCAGCGGTGAGAGAGACACTGAGGTATCAGACAGCAGCGGTGAGAGAGACACTGAGGTATCAGACAGCAGCAGTGAGAGAGACACTGAGGTATCAGACAGCAGTGAGAGAGGCACTGAGGTATCAGACAGCAGCAGTGAGAGAGGCACTGAGGTATCAGACAGCAGCAGTGAGAGAGACACTGAGGTATCAGACAGCAGTGAGAGAGGCACTGAGGTATCAGACAGCAGCAGTGAGAGAGGTACTGAGGTATCAGACAGCAGCGGTGAGAGAGACACTGAGGTATCAGACAGCAGCAGTGAGAGAGACACTGAGGTATCAGACAGCAGCAGTGAGAGAGACACTGAGGTATCAGACAGCAGCAGTGAGAGAGACACTGAGGTATCAGACAGCAGCAGTGAGAGAGACACTGAGGTATCAGACAGCAGCAGTGAGAGAGACACTGAGGTATCAGACAGCAGTGAGAGAGACACTGAGGTATCAGACAGCAGTGAGAGAGACACTGAGGTATCAGACAGCAGCGGTGAGAGAGGTACTGAGGTATCAGACAGCAGTGAGAGAGGCACTGAGGTATCAGACAGCAGTGAGAGAGGTACTGAGGTATCAGACAGCAGTGAGAGAGGCACTGAGGTATCAGACAGCAGCGGTGAGAGAGGTACTGAGGTATCAGACAGCAGTGAGAGAGGCACTGAGGTATCAGACAGCAGTGAGAGAGGCACTGAGGTATCAGACAGCAGTGAGAGAGACACTGAGGTATCAGACAGCAGCGGTGAGAGAGGCACTGAGGTATCAGACAGCAGCGGTGAGAGAGGTACTGAGGTATCAGACAGCAGTGAGAGAGGTACTGAGGTATCAGACAGCAGTGAGAGAGGTACTGAGGTATCAGACAGCAGTGAGAGAGGCACTGAGGTATCAGACAGCAGCGGTGAGAGAGGTACTGAGGTATCAGACAGCAGTGAGAGAGGCACTGAGGTATCAGACAGCAGTGAGAGAGGTACTGAGGTATCAGACAGCAGTGAGAGAGGTACTGAGGTATCAGACAGCAGTGAGAGAGGCACTGAGGTATCAGACAGCAGTGAGAGAGGCACTGAGGTATCAGACAGCAGTGAGTGAGGTACTGAGGTATCAGACAGCAGCGGTGAGAGAGACACTGAGGTATCAGACAGCAGTGAGAGAGACACTGAGGTATCAGACAGCAGTGAGAGAGGCACTGAGGTATCAGACAGCAGTGAGAGAGACACTGAGGTATCAGACAGCAGTGAGAGAGGCACTGAGGTATCAGACAGCAGTGAGAGAGACACTGAGGTATCAGACAGCAGCGGTGAGAGAGACACTGAGGTATCAGACAGCAGCAGTGAGAGAGACACTGAGGTATCAGACAGCAGTGAGAGAGGCACTGAGGTATCAGACAGCAGTGAGAGAGGCACTGAGGTATCAGACAGCAGTGAGAGAGGCACTGAGGTATCAGACAGCAGTGAGAGAGGCACTGAGGTATCAGACAGCAGTGAGAGAGGCACTGAGGTATCAGACAGCAGTGAGAGAGGCACTGAGGTATCAGACAGCAGTGAGAGAGGCACTGAGGTATCAGACAGCAGCGGTGAGAGAGGCACCGAGGTATCAGACAGCAGCAGTGAGAGAGACACTGAGGTATCAGACAGCAGCAGTGAGAGAGGCACTGAGGTATCAGACAGCAGCAGTGAGAGAGACACTGAGGTATCAGACAGCAGCAGTGAGAGAGGCACTGAGGTATCAGACAGCAGCAGTGAGAGAGGCACTGAGGTATCAGACAGCAGCAGTGAGAGAGACACTGAGGTATCAGACAGCAGCAGTGAGAGAGACACTGAGGTATCAGACAGCAGCAGTGAGAGAGACACTGAGGTATCAGACAGCAGCAGTGAGAGAGACACTGAGGTATCAGACAGCAGCAGTGAGAGAGACACTGAGGTATCAGACAGCAGCAGTGAGAGAGGCACTGAGGTATCAGACAGCAGCAGTGAGAGAGACACTGAGGTATCAGACAGCAGCAGTGAGAGAGACACTGAGGTATCAGACAGCAGCAGTGAGAGAGACACTGAGGTATCAGACAGCAGCAGTGAGAGAGACACTGAGGTATCAGACACTGAGGTATCAGACAGCAGCAGTGAGAGAGGCACTGAGGTATCAGACAGCAGCGGTGAGAGAGGCACTGAGGTATCAGACAGCAGAGGTGAGAGAGGCACTGAGGTATCAGACAGCAGCAGTGAGAGAGACACTGAGGTATCAGACACTGAGGTATCAGACAGCAGCAGTGAGAGAGGCACTGAGGTATCAGACAGCAGAAGTGAGAGAGGCACTGAGGTATCAGACAGCAGCAGTGAGAGAGGCACTGAGGTATCAGACAGCAGCAGTGAGAGAGGCACTGAGGTATCAGACAGCAGCAGTGAGAGAGGCACTGAGGTATCAGACAGCAGCAGTGAGAGAGGCACTGAGGTATCAGACAGCAGCAGTGAGAGAGGCACTGAGGTATCAGACAGCAGCGGTGAGAGAGACACTGAGGTATCAGACAGCAGCAGTGAGAGAGGCACTGAGGTATCAGACAGCAGTGAGAGAGACACTGAGGTATCAGACAGCAGCAGTGAGAGAGGCACTGAGGTATCAGACAGCAGCGGTGAGAGAGACACTGAGGTATCAGACAGCAGTGAGAGAGGCACTGAGGTATCAGACAGCAGCAGTGAGAGAGGCACTGAGGTATCAGACAGCAGCGGTGAGAGAGACACTGAGGTATCAGACAGCAGCAGTGAGAGAGGCACTGAGGTATCAGACAGCAGCAGTGAGAGAGGCACTGAGGTATCAGACAGCAGCGGTGAGAGAGGCACTGAGGTATCAGACAGCAGCAGTGAGAGAGGCACTGTGGTATCAAACAGCAGTGAGAGAGGCACTGAGGTATCAAACAGCAGTGAGAGAGGCACTGAGGTATCAAACAGCAGTGAGAGAGGCACTGAGGTATCAGACAGCAGCAGTGAGAGAGGCACTGAGGTATCAGACAGCAGCAGTGAGAGAGGCACTGAGGTATCAGACAGCAGTGAGAGAGGCACTGAGGTATCAGACAGCAGCAGTGAGAGAGGCACTGAGGTATCAGACAGCAGCAGTGAGAGAGGCACTGAGGTATCAGACAGCAGCAGTGAGAGAGGCACTGAGGTATCAAACAGCAGTGAGAGAGGCACTGAGGTATCAGACAGCAGTGAGAGAGGCACTGAGGTATCAGACAGCAGCAGTGAGAGAGGCACTGAGGTATCAAACAGCAGTGAGAGAGGCACTGAGGTATCAGACAGCAGCGGTGAGAGAGACACTGAGGTATCAGACAGCAGCAGTGAGAGAGGCACTGAGGTATCAGACAGCAGCAGTGAGAGAGGCACTGAGGTATCAGACAGCAGCGGTGAGAGAGGCACTGAGGTATCAGACAGCAGCAGTGAGAGAGGCACTGAGGTATCAGACAGCAGTGAGAGAGGCACTGAGGTATCAGACAGCAGCAGTGAGAGAGGCACTGAGGTATCAAACAGCAGTGAGAGAGGCACTGAGGTATCAGACACTGAGGTATCAGACAGCAGCAGTGAGAGAGGCACTGAGGTATCAGACACTGAGGTATCAGACAGCAGAAGTGAGAGAGGCACTGAGGTATCAGACAGCAGAAGTGAGAGAGGCACTGAGGTATCAGACAGCAGCAGTGAGAGAGGCACTGACGTATCAGACAGCAGAAGTGAGAGAGGCACTGAGGTATCAGGCACAAACGTCAGCCAAGGATATTTACGAGGGTATGAATGTAGCGGTCGTTCTACAACAAAAAAGACTGATGTCCACAAAGCGGACACTTTTCATACGAATCATTTGATGAGCCTTTGAGTGATGCCCTGAACACGCTGCTGGTGACATTTTTCAATGTCATTGTTGATGCTGCAACCTCAGCCCTTCAGGAAATATTTTCCACGTTGGAAAATGTGGGAGAGAAGTTTGGAGTGCTGTCAAGGCATGAGGAGGTCGGGAATAAATAGGCCATAGGAGCGAATAGTTCCAATTTAGCAGATTAACACTGGAGTGATAAATGAGCAGATGATGATGTGCAAGTAGAGATACTGGTGTGCAAAAGAGCAGAAAAGTAAATTAAAATCAGTATGGGGATGAGGTAGATAGATTGGGTGGGCTATTTACAGATGGACTATGTACAGCTGCAGCGATCTGTTCGGCGATAATCTGCATCAACAGCAGCGATCGGTTCAGCGATAATCTGCAGCGATCGGTTCAGCGATAATCTGCATCAACAGCAGCGATCGGTTCAGCGATAATCTGCATCAGCTGCAGCGATCGGTTCAGCGATAATCTGCATCAGCTGCAGCGATCGGATCAGCGATAATCTGCATCAACAGCAGCGATCGGTTCAGCGATAATCTGCATCAACTGTAGCGATCGGTTCAGCGATAATCTGCATCAGCTGCAGCGATCGGTTCAGCGATAATCTGCATCAGCTGCAGCGATCGGTTCAGCGATAATCTGCATCAACTGCAGCGATCGGTTCAGCGATAATCTGCATCAGCTGCAGCGATCGGTTCAGCGATAATCTGCATCAACAGCAGCGATCGGTTCAGCGATAATCTGCATCAACTGCAGCGATCGGTTCAGCGATAATCTGCATCAACTGCAGCGATCGGTTCAGCGATAATCTGCATCAACAGCAGCGATCGGTTCAGCGATAATCTGCATCAGCTGCAGCGATCGGTTCAGCGATAATCTGCATCAACTGCAGCGATCGGTTCAGCGATAATCTGCATCAACAGCAGCGATCGGTTCAGCGATAATCTGCATCAACAGCAGCGATCGGTTCAGCGATAATCTGCATCAACTGCAGCGATCGGTTCAGCGATAATCTGCATCAACAGCAGCGATCGGTTCAGCGATAATCTGCATCAGCTGCAGCGATCGGTTCAGAGATAATCTGCATACAAGCTAGAACCGCCACTGGGTTTGCTTATTATAAGGAATCCAAAATTATTTATACTTTTACTTTAGATTTTGAAGTATATATTTTAGCAATTACATTTACTTTTGATACTTAAGTATATTTAAGCAATTAGACATGAGGGGGTGTGGTAAATGGCCAATATACCACGGCTAAGGGATGGTCTTGTTGCTGACTGCCTGGATACAGCCCTTGGCGGTGGTGTATTGGCCAGATATCACAAACCCCAGAGGTGCCTTATTGCTATTATAAACTGGTTAACAACGTAATTAGAGCAGTAAAAATACATTTTTTTGTCATACCTGTGGTATACAGTCTGATATACCACGGCTGTCAGACAATCAGCATTCAGGGCTCAAACCGCCCTGTTTATAAGTAAAACCAAATACTTTTAGACTTTGAATCAAGTAGTATTTTACTGGCTTTTACGTGAGTAATTTACTACTAAGCTTTCGTTATTTTTACTCAAGTTTGACAATTTTATACTTTTCCACCACTGACTGTTAAAGGTAATTCAAGCAATCAGCCCGTCAAGTATTCAACCAAGTGCGGCTAGAAGGTGACACAGGGTGCAGTTTCCTTCCTTAACCACCGGGGGGACGCATTTGCCGTGAGTGTCCATTAAAGCTACAATATGTAACTTTTTGGGCTACCCAATAAAATCACATTGAAATGTGAGTTATAGATCTATCATACGCATTGAAAGCAAGTCTATGTTCTATGTGCACTATTTCTATGCTTCCCATTCTTACGTTTCATTTGGATTATTTTACTTCTGGTTTTGTACGGCAGCTTCAAACAGCTGACAATACAATATTTTTGATTATGGAAAATATAATTCACAGCGAATCAGAGGGTACAATGATTTTCAACAAAATTTCTGCTTGTTTTGTCACATAAACTGAAATTAGGAGAGCTATTCTAAATTTAGCAACCAGGAAATGGCGCAGCTGTCTAAGGCACTGCATCTTAGTGTCACTATAGTACCTGGTTCAAATCCAGGCTGTATTGCATCCGGCCGTGATTGGGAATCTCATAGGGCGGTGCACAATTGACCCAGCGTCGTTGGGGTTTGGCTGGAGTAGATGTCATTGCAAATAAGAATTTGTTCTTAACTGACCTGTCTGGTTAAATATATATATAAATATATTTAAAGTAGCCTTGTCTTGTTGCACTCTGTTACACCCTAGTCCACTAGATGTCAGCAGTGTCTTCAACAACACTGTGCGCTGCTTTCACAGCATCATATGTTCGCTGGACACGTGTTTCTTCAAGAACTATGTTGGCTACCTGTGTTATACGGCGGCATAATATAACTGCACCCCCTGAAGGTTTAGGGTAAATAACTTCGGGTAAACAGGCAGCATTTGTCAACCAACCAGATTGTGCTAAAGTTATCAATTTCCCTCAATGTAGCCTGGGGCAGTGGTTGGGATGTTTTAGAAACAGTAGGTAGGCTATGTAGCATATATAGTGTTTTGTTTCTTTAAAACGGCGTAAAGATACACCAGAACCAAGAGAATAATAGCGTGTTGAGCGGACAGTCGTCCTTGCAGACAAGGTCATCTATTTTCAATTGAGAATATTACGATTCTTAGGCTATAGTTGTTTTCAAGAAATCAAAAGCAAAGTTAAACACTTATATATATTTTTTAACTGTCTGTTCCATCTCAACAGATAGAGAGAGATAAAGAGTGGGAGAGAGAGATGTGCCTCCACGCCAACTTTATATTCAACACAAGTATTGTCATTAAATTATCCGTTCTGACCCATTCTTAATATCGTCACTAAACTGCTGACTCCAGCGTTTTAAACTTGAATTCCCGCGGATTGACAGTGACAGACGTTGTCATTCCATTCAGCATCATTTAACATCCTCACTCTCCTCATCCTCGTCCGTTGGCCGAGGCGCGCTCCTCTCCTCTCGAACCCACGGTAGCGCACTGCTGGCATTGGCAGCGGCAGGGAGTCCACGGACCGGGGAGGGTTGGCATTGAATGACAGTACGCGTTGTGGTGTGCAGTGGGCGCGGAGGGCTTACCCGGTCTGCCCTATATGGTTGTGGAATTAGCTCCATGCTAATATCGGCAGGAGAGGAAAAGCATCGCGTTTCTATCTAGCCTACTGCCTCTCTAGTCAGTGGTGTCTTTCAGAGTCTAAACAGGCTCCTTCGCAGCCATGGCTGAGGGCGGAGAAGGGGAAGATGATATACAGTTCTTGCGAACTGTAAGTAGATACATTATTTGCCTACTTTTTATGCATAACAAAAGCGTGTTTTTCTTTCTTGTATCGAGTGTGGATATGGTTTTATATTGCTACAACTGATGCTGGATAGAGAGAGAAAGAAAGAGTGTCCTTTGCTTGAATACCTGGACTAATGCTAGATCTGGATATTACAACTTTCACAATTATTCTAATGCTCTGTCTTAAAATATATGTTTTTTGTGCAGTTTTATTTTGTGGTGTTTTATATAATGCATGAGATTCTGCCCTTTTTGGGGAAATTGTCCTATAAGTGTATGGTGCACGTTATGGGCTGCAGCGCAGTGAACTAGTGGCATTTTGGCTCCCCGAGCCCCTGTCGCCACACTAGGATTTAAATGAAAGTCCCAGCTGCACGTGCAAGGGGCACATTTATGGGCCTACATAACCATTACCAATTTTTTAAAAAACAATGCAGGATAAAAGTTGTGATTTTTATATGAACTTTCTAATATGGTTCGTTTGGAGTATGGTTGTGTTGTCAGATCTGCTGGCCTCTATAATGACAATTATTTATAGATTAAACTTGAAGAACATAAGGTTTCTTGGTTTTTTTTCTCTCGGTTTTCTATCTGCGTGTGGGTTGTATAAAGTCCTTTTCTGATAGACTGTTGTTGATTTAATCTTCAAGCGAAAAGCTGAAGCTATTTTTACCTGTGTACTTTGCTTTGACACAGGGTGAGATGTTTTAATAAGTTCTGTTCACACGTTAGAGAACCCTAGGCAAGGCTCAGCTATTTTAGTGGACACCCGCAGATTGGTTTCTTACCATAGGCTACATAGGGTAGATGTTGGGGTACAAGGCAGTTATTTTTTTGTTAAAGATATGATGTACAGTATGTATGTTGGCCTGGTGTGAATAACCATCCATCATAGTTGGTTGACCATTGACATATCGGCTAGTCTGGAGGAGCCTTTACCACCTTGGGACACTGGAGATGTGTGTGTCACCTATAAGCCAGCTAATTCAGTATGGTTCCTAAAGGCATCAGGGTAACACCTGTCCCAATGGGCTACTGGTTGTAGACTATAGCTTGTGTACATTCAGATAATGACCTCCATTAAGAGGTCATTATAAAAGGCTTATGCCTAATGCTTGGAGTTTGGATCATTTGTGAAATCTTAGACATGCTGTTGCCTATAAACTGTTATACGATGGAGAATAACACATTACATTTGGTGGTTTGGTTTTCGCTCTTAGGAGCAGCTTGAATTTGGATGTTGATCCAGTGAGCATAATCGATCTGTACCATAGCATTATCTAGAGTTGGTTTTAGATCCGTAGCGTACAGTACGTTATCATAGAGAGAAACCCCAGTGGTGGCTGTTTGACAGGTGACAGGTTGGCCACCAGTATTTAACAGGCCTGCGATATGCTGCCCCCGATGGCTCTCAGATTCCCGACACTCACACCACTCAATGGCATCCTGATTATCTGATGACAACAGACATATTCCAGGAGGGTCCCCCCTCCCCCGGGCCCCAAGTACACATGTCATTATGTCAATAGTCTAATCAGGCTTTAGTCTGTCACAAAATACTATCAATAGTCAGTCGATACATAAACATGCACGTCAGTGTTCATTTAATTTGAAATGTGTTATTAGATATGATTTATATGTCATTCATAATTGAGTTAATGTGATGTGTATAATTTGTCATTTTGGTTGATGTACCATTACAGATATTATATTATTCCAACAGATAGTCTTTATGTCCATTCATATTTTATATGTGTATCTTTAGATGTTGATTTATTCTTCAGGATATCTTCAAATATCTGAAGTGCATTATCAACATCCTCAACAAGCCCTGGTATTTAGAACGATCAACGGATCTTCCAAGATGTGTAAGGCCTAGGATATGATTAAATTATCAGCATGCCACCAGATCTGGGGATCGAGGCCGGAGTGCGTTATGCTGTTGAGGTGTAAAAGTGATAAGCCTGGCAGAGCCCTGGGCCTCTCATATACCTAGGTCTCTCAGTCGGGAGGAATTAAGGAAAAGGATTTTGAGTGGAAGAGTGACGCGTTACATCACCATGACAACCTCAATATGAAGGATACCCCCAGAATAAGGTACCGGGTAGGGAGTGGACTATTTTAATTAGGTTTTTCACTCACCACGTTTATTCCTGGCAAATGTCTGTCCTCACTCTGCTACCCTATGGACAAACATTAAGAATACGCTACGTGATGAGTTAATGCCTATTAGGCAGCTAGTTGAATTGATCATGCTACTTTGTATCCGTTGTTTTTTTTGGCAACCTTGTACTTTACGAAGTTTTTGGAACAGTTTCCTGTTAGAACGTTCCACAAATGATACCCACCCGTTCGAAGTTAGGTGCGACTTGAAGACGTTGTAGTTCTTTAAGTTGTCCAGAACAGACCGACCGACACAAGCTACGTTTCCATCCAACTGGCTACATATTTTCTAGATAATATTCTAAAATCCGCATGAAAACATCACGCGCATTTTCCCACAAGGGATATGTTTCCATCTAATTGATTTGTTGCGGATAAAAGACTGTGCGTGATGACGTAGTGCACATAAACAAATGCATTTTGTTCTTAAATTCCCATGTACTGAATGCAAAAATACAAGTTAAATGTGTTTCCATTGCATGTTCAACTCTACTGCTGATTTTCTCACCTCCCAAAAATGTTGCGTTAAATAGCGAATGTGCCCCAACAGTTTGCAGATACAGTGTGGGTATAGCCTATATACACGATGAGATTATTATGGACAAACGACAGCCATAATCATGTCATCGGAATAAGAACTTCAATAAGGAGCATCAAGCTCATCACCGTGCACTTTCACCACCCTGTGAAGTTTATCATCATGTATTTCATCTGTAGCCTAATAAACTGCATGCTTTCCCGATGAGTCGTAATGTGATGGTCACAAAACATGTCATCGCGTGCCTCCCAAGTTTACTTGATGGTTATTAAATCAATATTTGCACATAAAAACGTTTCCACCGATAAATATCGCATAATTAATTTACCAACACAAAAAGATCCCACCGTGTCTATAGTATTTTGTTTCGTCGACATTTGGAAAGTCTACTAACAAATGTTCTTGTTCCATCAGACCTGGCATTAAACATTTTTATCCAACATGAAGCCTACTTTACTCCATAAAAAGGTTGGATGGAAACCTGGTTACAGAATTCAAATGGCTGTGGCTTTTATCTGCAGCATTGGCAGCTGTTGAATTGTATGGCCTTATTATTTCGCTTATAGAATATTCTGTTCGTGGCGCTATTTCAGGCATCATGGCTGTCTATGTTCAGAATATTAAAGATGACAGAACTCCTTGTATTGCAGTCTGATGAGTATTAGCAACAGGTAGAAGAGCGTTTCTTTTTGAATCGGTAATGGTGTTGCAGGCCAACAGAATATAAATGGAAGAACTATCAACACAACAACAAAATAAGGTAATTTATGTTGCACATCAACTGATGTGTATTCACAAGAGGTGTAGCTTTTTGTAATAATTGCTAATGAGGTTGCAGTCCTGGCAAATGGAAAACAACACGTAAGAATTTGTAGCATTTCCGTGAAATTGGACTTGTTCATCATCTCAGTTACAAAGTGTGATTGTGGAGTCAGAAGTTCAAATGCTTGGATATACAGTAGTGCTGAGCGATTAACCAACTAATTGACCCACATTCAATTACTTGAAATGTAGGTAGTGTTTTGTATGCCCGTTTCTCTAGAGGGAAATAAAATAATTTATGGGACCCTGGGCAGAAGGGAGTTGTAGTTTTCATTGAGCAATATTCAACCAAATTCAGTGCAAGAACGTGGTAATTAACTAAAATACCCACAATCCATTGCGCCTGTTTTTTCCCCATCTCAGACAGAGATGAATTTACTATGTTTGGTTAGAAACACACAAACTTGCATAGAGAGGAAATGTACACAACAGATGAGAAAGTTATAGAACGTTTGTGAAATGATTCCTTATCTACTTTGAAGAGCTCGTCAAATGACTTCGTCAGACAACTCTGCAGCATGCTTAGGCAGGCTAGCCCAGCTCAATAGGATGACTGAAGACAGTACGGGGAGCAGAAAGAAAGTTGTCTGTCTTTTTGGTTGCTTCTGCCTGAACAGAGATGAGATTATGACTTTAAGGAATGCAAAATAATAAAGTCATCAAATAACAGCTAAGTAATACACTTAACTGAATTTATTTTATTATTTCTTAGTAATTTCCTGTTTCTTCTATTGATGTCTACCCAATGTAGACCTGACAGAGGCAATATTCAACATTTTCAATGTTTTGGCAATTGAGTGTTCACTATTTTTGGCTTTGGAATGTCCATTAAAAGCTCTAAAATCATTTTAATGTCGTTATTTCATGATACATTTCATTAATGTTTTAAAAAATTATTGAAATCGTATACCGTGATTATTTTTAAACCGACCTCAAAAGCACTAATCGCTCAGCACTAAAACTACAGGTAACTGCCAAAATAAAGGAAACACCAACATAAAGTGTGTTAGTAGTGCATTGGGGCACCACGAGCCAAAACAGATTTAATGCACCTTGGTATATCTTCTACAAGTGTCTAGAACTCTATTGGAGGGATGTGACACAATTCTTCCACAAGAAATTAGATAATTTGGTGTTTTGTTGATGGTGATGGAAAGCGGTGTCTCTGGTTCCACTCCAGAACCTCTTAGAAGTGTTCAATTGGGTTGAGATCTGGTGACTGAGACGGCCATGGCATATGGTTTAAATTAAGTTAGGAACCACTCCTGTGTGGAAGCACCTGCTTTCAATATACTTTGTATACCTCGTCTACTTAAGTGTTTCCATTATTTTGGCGGTCACACATATATTTCTATTCCAATGATATCAAATGTTGTGTTTGTGATGTCATACTTGTCATTGTCTTGCTTTTCCTAGTCCCTAGCCTAGGTGCTTTTCCTAGTCCCTAGCCTAGCCTAGTCGTTGTCGTCTCGTCCCCCCTAGCAGTAGCTGTAGCAGTAGCTGTAGCAGTAGCTGTAGCAGTAGTTGTAGCAGTAGTTGTAGCAGTAGCTGTAGCAGTAGCTGTAGCTGTAGCAGTAGTTGTAGCAGTAGCAGTAGCTGTAGCTGTAGCAGTAGCAGTAGCTGTAGCAGTAGCTGTAGCAGTAGCTGTAGCTGTAGCAGTAGCTGTAGCAGTAGCTGTAGCTGTAGCAGTAGTTGTAGCAGTAGCTGTAGCAGTAGCTGTAGCTGTAGCAGTAGCAGTAGCTGTAGCAGTAGCTGTAGCAGTAGCTGTAGCTGTAGCAGTAGCTGTAGCAGTAGCTGTAGCAGTAGCTGTAGCAGTAGCTGTAGCAGTAGCTGTAGCTGTAGCAGTAGCAGTAGCTGTAGCAGTAGCTGTAGCTGTAGCAGTAGCAGTAGCTGTAGCAGTAGCTGTAGCTGTAGCAGTAGCTGTAGCTGTAGCAGTAGCTGTAGCAGTAGCTGTAGCTGTAGCAGTAGTTGTAGCAGTAGCTGTAGCAGTAGCTGTAGCTGTAGCAGTAGCAGTAGTTGTAGCAGTAGCTGTAGCAGTAGCTGTGGCTGTAGCAGTAGCTGTAGCAGTAGTTGTAGCAGTAGCTGTAGCAGTAGCTGTAGCTGTAGCAGTAGCAGTGGTTGTAGCAGTAGCTGTAGCAGTAGCTGTAGCTGTAGCTGTAGCAGTAGCTGTAGCAGTAGCTGTAGCAGTAGCTGTAGCAGTAGCTGTAGCTGTAGCAGTAGTTGTAGCAGTAGCTGTAGCAGTAGCTGTAGCTGTAGCAGTAGCAGTAGCAGTAGCTGTAGCTGTAGCTGTAGCAGTAGCTGTAGCAGTAGCTGTAGCTGTAGCTGTAGCAGTAGCTGTAGCTGTAGCAGTAGCTGTAGCAGTAGCTGTAGCTGTAGCTGTAGCAGTAGCAGTAGCTGTAGCAGTAGCTGTAGCAGTAGCTGTAGCAGTAGCTGTAGCAGTAGCTGTAGCAGTAGCTGTAGCAGTAGCTGTAGCTGTAGCTGTAGCAGTAGCAGTAGTTGTAGCAGTAGCTGTGGCTGTAGCTGTAGCTGTAGCAGTAGCAGTAGCTGTAGCAGTAGCTGTAGCAGTGGTTGTAGCAGTAGCTGTAGCAGTAGCTGTGGCTGTAGCAGTAGCAGTAGCTGTAGCTGTAGCAGTGGCTGTAGCTGTAGCAGCTGGCAGTAGTTGTAGCAGTAGCTGTAGCAGTGGCTGTAGCAGTAGCTGTAGCAGTAGCTGTAGCAGTAGCTGTAGCAGTAGCAGTGGCTGTAGCAGTAGCAGTAGCTGTGGCTGTAGCAGTAGCTGTAGCTGTAGCTGTAGCAGTAGTTGTAGCAGTAGCTGTAGCAGTAGCTGTAGCTGTAGCAGTAGCAGTAGCTGTAGCTGTAGCTGTAGCAGTAGCTGTAGCAGTAGCTGTAGCTGTAGCAGTAGCTGTAGCAGTAGCTGTAGCTGTAGCAGTAGCTGTAGCAGTAGCTGTAGCAGTAGCAGTAGCTGTAGCAGTAGCTGTAGCAGTAGCTGTAGCTGTAGCAGTAGCTGTAGCAGTAGCTGTAGCTGTAGCAGTAGCTGTAGCAGTAGCAGTAGCTGTAGCTGTAGCAGTAGCTGTAGCTGTAGCAGTAGCTGTAGCAGTAGCTGTAGCAGTAGCTGTAGCAGTAGCAGTAGCAGTAGCAGTAGCTGTAGCTGTAGCAGTAGCTGTAGCAGTAGCTGTAGCTGTAGCAGTAGCAGTAGCTGTAGCAGTAGCTGTAGCAGTAGCAGTAGCTGTAGCAGTAGCTGTAGCAGTAGCTGTAGCAGTAGCTGTAGCAGTAGCTGTAGCACAATGCTTATTTGGAGATGATGTTGTTCTGGAAGCATTCTACATTTCATAGGAGAGCTCTTTATATTTAGCCTCTTTAAAACAAAAACAGATGCTGCCAAAGCCCATGTATACACACTGTACACGCGCTCCCTTGCTTGCTGGCTCCCGCCCACACCACACCATGGGTCATCATTGCATCAGCTGGGCAGATAGCACAAGACCAGTGGCATTTTAGCACCATTTAGATAATAAACAGCTTGCTACCGCAGAGTTTTATAGGGCATGAAGATATAGTCAGGACTGTGGAGAATAAGACAAGGATAGCTGTAGGAGCAACACTGTGGAGTATAAGACGAGGACAGCTGTAGGAGCAACACTGTGGAGTATAAGACGAGGACAGCTGTAGGAGCAACACTGTGGAGAATAAGACGAGGACAGCTGTAGGAGCAACACTGTGGAGAATAAGACGAGGATATCTGTAGGAGCAACACTGTGGAGTATAAGACGAGGATAGCTGTAGGAGCAACACTGTGGAGAATAAGACGAGGACAGCTGTAGGAGCAACACTGTGGAGTATAAGACGAGGACAGCTGTAGGAGCAACACTGTGGAGTATAAGACGAGGATAGCTGTAGGAGCAACACTGTGGAGAATAAGACGAGGATATCTGTAGGAGCAACACTGTGGAGTATAAGACGAGGATAGCTGTAGGAGCAACACTGTGGAGAATAAGACGAGGATAGCTGTAGGAGCAACACTGTGGAGAATAAGACGAGGATATCTGTAGGAGCAACAATGTGGAGTATAAGACGAGGATAGCTGTAGGAGCAACACTGTGGAGAGTCTGTTAGTAGTAGTTTGAATATTAATTATGTTGTTTGATTACATTACTCAGTGATTCACTTTGCAGCTATTGTACGATGACTCATCTTTGTTTTAGGCTGTTTTGACCAAGATATATACAAATCAAATGTACAAATATCTGCTGTGTTTGACACAAAAATTACACCGTTTTGTTAAATGTTTCCCAGTGTTTAAACAGTTTATTTGCACTGCTGCTGGTCAAATTCATTACAAATCTGACCACTTTGTCCACAAAAAGATGATTGCATGTCTTTGGGGATCTCTGTCATGTCACAGGGTTGGTGAGAGAACACTAGGATACATTTGGGGTATTAGAGGTAGTCGGCAGTGGTTTCTATGACAATTAAAATACCATTGTTTGACTCCCCGTCTCTCCAGAGCTCTTTCATCCTGTTGAAATGAAAATGAGAGGATTTAAACTGCTGGGCCAGAGCCACTTGAGATTGGTTTGCAGCCAGGTGGATTTCAGCCAGGTGTATTTCAGCCAAGTGTGTCTGACTGTCTGTGCCTCTGTGGTACCACAGACAGGTAATGGTGTGTGGGCCAGCTTCCCGAATCCAGATTAGTCCTATACATTTATTAATAATCTGTCTTTATCAGAAAAATGAAATTGGTCCTTTAAAGTTTCGAATAAACCATTGTTGTGTGTTTGGGGCCAGGTTTGTCCAGTTGTATTGCAGATATGACAGGTGTTGATCCATGCCCAGGTTTACCTGTGGAATTGCAGACATGACAGTGCTCAGAGTCATCACTATCCTCCAGGAGAGGGTCAGAATCCCCATCTGTCCTCCCCTAGGGGCTCAGAGTCATCACTGTCCTCCAGGAGAGGGTCAGAATCCCCATCTGTCCTCCCCTTGGGGCTCAGAGTCATCACTGTCCTCCAGGAGAGGGTCAGAATCACCATCTGTCCTCCCCTAGGGGCTCAGAGTCATCACTGTCCTCCACTAGGGGCTCAGAGTCAACACTGTCCTCCACTAGGGGCTCAGAGTCATCACTGTCCTCTCCTAGGGGCTCAGAGTCATCACTGTCCTCCAGGAGAGGGTCAGAATCACCATCTGTCCTCCCCTAGGGGCTCAGAGTCATCACTGTCCTCCACTAGGGGCTCAGAGTCATCACTGTCCTCCACTAGGGGCTCAGAGTCAACACTGTCCTCCACTAGGGGCTCAGAGTCATCACTGTCCTCCACTAGGGGCTCAGAGTCAACACTGTCCTCCACTAGGAGATAAGAGTCATCACTGTCCTCCTCTAGGGGCTCAGAGTCATCACTGTCCTCCCCAGGGGCTCAGAGTCAACACTGTCCTCCACTAGGGGCTCAGAGTCATCACTGTCCTCCACTAGGGGCTCAGAGTCATCACTGTCCTCCACTAGGGGCTCAGAGTCATCACTGTCCTCCACTAGGGGCTCAGAGTCATCACTGTCCTCCACTAGGGGCTCAGAGTCATCACTGTCCTCCACTAGGGGCTCAGAATCATCACTGTCTTCCACTAGGGGCTCAGAGTCATCATTGTCCTCCATTAGGGGCTCAGATTCAACACTGTCCTCCACTAGGGGCTCAGTGTCATCACTGTCCTAGGGGCTCAGTGTCATCACTGTCCTAGGGGCTCAGTGTCATCACTGTCCTCGGGGCTCAGAGTCATCACTGTCCTCCCCTAGGGGCTCAGCGTCATCACTGTCCTCCCCTAGGGGCTCAGAGTCAACACTGTCCTCCCCTAGGGGCTCAGAGTAATCACTGTCCTCCACTAGGGGCTCAGAGTCATCACTGTCCTAGGGGCTCAGAGTCAACACTGTCCTAGGGGCTCAGAGTCATCACTGTCCTCCACTAGGGGCTCAGAGTCATCACTGTCCTAGGGGCTCAGAGTCATCACTGTCCTAGGGGCTCAGAGTCATCACTGTCCTAGGGGCTAAGAGTCATCACAGTCCTCCCCTAGGGGCTCAGAGTCATCACAGTCCTCCCCTAGGGGCTCAGAGTCATCACAGTCCTCCCCTAGGGGCTCAGAGTCATCACTGTCCTCCACTAGGGGCTCAGAGTCATCACTGTCCTAGGGGCTCAGAGTCAACACTGTCCTAGGGGCTCAGGGTCATCACTGTCCTCCCCTAGGGGCTCAGAGTCATCACAGTCCTCCCCTAGGGGCTCAGAGTCATCACAGTCCTCCCCTAGGGGCTCAGAGTCATCACAGTCCTCCCCTAGGGGCTCAGAGTCAACACTGTCCTCCCCTAGGGGCTCAGACTCATCACAGTCCTCCCCTAGGGGCTCAGAGTCATCACAGTCCTCCCCTAGGGGCTCAGAGTCAACACTGTCCTCCCCTAGGGGCTCAGAGTCAACACTGTCCTCCCCTAGGGGCTCAGAGTCAACACTGTCCTCCCCTAGGGGCTCAGAGTCATCACAGTCCTCCCCTAGGGGCTCAGAGTCATCACAGTCCTCCCCTAGGGGCTAGTCATCAGTGTTGAAGGACAGGGTGTCTGCTTCTCTGGTGCCTAATATTTACTTACTTTACTTTGATTTTGGGCTGGCAGTGTTTCCCTATTCTGTTACTTAGGCAGGGTGGGATCTCTTGCTTAGCTCTGTTGCAACCTTCCTAAAACACTTTTGTTTGGTTACATTATTGTTATTCTTTATTTTAGCCCTGTATGCTTCTCTGGAGCTCCTACCCTGGGAAAGATACTCAAGATCCCTACCATAGGAAAGATACTTTAGAGCCCTACCGTAGGAAAGATACTCTAGAGCCCTACCGTAGGAAAGATAATCTAGAGTCCTACCATAGGAAAGATACTCTAGAGCCCTACCGTAGGAAAGATACTCTAGAGCCCTACCGTAGGAAAGATACTCTAGAGCCCTTACCGTAGGAAAGATACTCAATAGCCCTACCATAGGAAAGATACTCTAGAGCCCTACCGTAGGAAAGATACTCTAGAGCCCTACCGTAGGAAAGATACTCTAGAGCCCTACCGTAGGAAAGATACTCAATAGCCCTACCATAGGAAAGATACTCTAGAGCCCTACCGTAGGAAAGATACTCTAGAGCCCTACCATAGGAAATATACTCTAGAGCCCTACCGTAGGAAAGATACTCTAGAGCCCTACCGTAGGAAAGATACTCAATAGCCCTACCGTAGGAAAGATACTCTAGAGCCCTACCGTAGGAAAGATACTCTAGAGCCCTACCGTAGGAAAGATACTCTAGAGTCCTACCGTAGGAAAGATACTCTAGAGCCCTACCATAGGAAAGATACTCTAGAGTCCTACCATAGGAAATATACTCTAGAGTCCTACCATAGGAAAGATACTCTAGAGTCCTACCGTAGGAAAGATACTCTAGAGTCCTACCATAGGAAAGATACTCTAGAGCCCTACCGTAGGAAAGATACTCTAGAGCCCTACCGTAGGAAAGATACTCTAGAGCCCTACCGTAGGAAAGATACTCTAGAGTCCTACCATAGGAAAGATACTCTAGAGCCCTACCATAGGAAAGATACTCTAGAGCCCTACCGTAGGAAAGATACTCTACAGCCCTACCATAGGAAAGATACTCTAGAGCCCTACCGTAGGAAAGATACTCTAGAGCCCTACCGTAGGAAAGATACTCTAGAGTCCTACCATGGGAAAGATACTCTAGAGCCCTACCATAGGAAAGATACTCTAGAGCCCTACCATAGGAAAGATACTCTAGAGTCCTACCATAGGAAATATACTCTAGAGTCCTACCATAGGAAAGATACTCTAGAGTCCTACCGTAGGAAAGATACTCTAGAGCCCTACCATAGGAAAGATACTCTAGAGTCCTACCATAGGAAATATACTCTAGAGTCCTACCATAGGAAAGATACTCTAGAGTCCTACCGTAGGAAAGATACTCTAGAGTCCTACCATAGGAAAGATACTCTAGAGTCCTACCGTAGGAAAGATACTCTAGAGCCCTACCGTAGGAAAGATACTCTAGAGTCCTACCATAGGAAAGATACTCTAGAGCCCTACCGTAGGAAAGATACTCTAGAGTCCTACCATAGGAAAGATACTCTAGAGCCCTACCGTAGGAAAGATACTCTAGAGTCCTACCATAGGAAAGATACTCTAGAGCCCTACCGTAGGAAAGATACTCTAGAGTCCTACCGTAGGAAAGATACTCTAGAGCCCTACCGTAGGAAAGATACTCTAGAGCCCTACCAGAGGAAAGATACTCTAGAGTCCTACCATAGGAAATATACTCTAGAGTCCTACCATAGGAAAGATACTCTAGAGTCCTACCGTAGGAAAGATACTCTAGAGCCCTACCGTAGGAAAGATACTCAATAGCCCTACCGTAGGAAAGATACTCTAGAGCCCTACCGTAGGAAAGATACTCTAGAGCCCTACCGTAGGAAAGATACTCTAGAGTCCTACCATAGGAAAGATACTCTAGAGCCCTACCATAGGAAAGATACTCTAGAGCCCTACCGTAGGAAAGATACTCTAGAGCCCTACCATAGGAAAGATACTCTAGAGCCCTACCGTAGGAAAGATACTCTAGAGCCCTACCGTAGGAAAGATACTCTAGAGTCCTACCATGGGAAAGATACTCTAGAGCCCTACCGTAGGAAAGATACTCTAGAGCCCTACCATAGGAAAGATACTCTAGAGTCCTACCATAGGAAAGATACTCTAGAGTCCTACCATAGGAAAGATACTCTAGAGTCCTACCGTAGGAAAGATACTCTAGAGTCCTACCATAGGAAAGATACTCTAGAGCCCTACCGTAGGAAAGATACTCTAGAGCCCTACCATAGGAAAGATACTCTAGAGTCCTACCGTAGGAAATATACTCTAGAGCCCTACCATAGGAAAGATACTCTAGAGCCCTACCATAGGAAAGATACTCTAGAGCCCTACCATAGGAAAGATACTCTAGAGTCCTACCATAGGAAAGATACTCTAGAGCCCTACCATAGGAAAGATACTCTAGAGTCCTACTGTAGGAAATATACTCTAGAGCCCTACCGTAGGAAAGATACTCTAGAGCCCTACCGTAGGAAAGATACTCTAGAGTCCTACCGTAGGAATGATACTCTAGAGCCCTACCGTAGGAAAGATACTCTAGAGTCCTACCCTAGGAAAGATACTCTAGAGCCCTACCGTAGGAAAGATACTCTAGAGCCCTACCGTAGGAAAGATACTCTAGAGCCCTACCGTAGGAAAGATCATCTAGAGTCCTACCGTAGGAAAGATACTCTAGAGCCCTACATTAGGAAAGATACTCTAGAGCCCTACCGTAGGAAAGATACTCTAGAGCCCTACCGTAAGAAAGATACTCTAGAGCCCTACCATAGGAAAGATACTCTAGAGTCCTACCATAGGAAAGAGTAATGTGTATGGTTGCTGCTGTATTACAAAGGGCATATGCGTGAAGTAAATAGTTAGTAAACTGTGCCCCCGTCTTGAATCAGGCTATGAGAAGTCATTCGGTCCTTCACTCACTCAAGGACCCTGACGGCAGATTGTTTGCCAAAACCTGTCATGTTTGTTGCATTATGTCCGTAGCTTTGAACCAATGTTGACAAGCTCATAAAGCTTCTATGAATTCTGAAAGATGTGGCCAAGGCTGTTTGTCAACACTGCATTGACTGGGTAGAGAGAAAGATGATTTTAAATGATCTCCTTTCTTATGAGTAGGACCCTACATTTTCCTTGATTTAAAACTGGGGCCCTGAGTTTTCCCTGATCTATTAATACAGTCTAGAGGTTACCCTGACCTAATTACTACAGGGTTTACCCTGATCTATTACTACAGAGATTACCCTGATCTATTAATACAGTCTAGAGGTTACCCTGATCTATTAATACAGTCTAGAGGTTACCCTGACCTATTACGACAGAGTTTACCCTGACCTATTACTATAGAGGTTACCCTGACTTATTAATATATTCTAGAGGTTACCCTGGACCATTAATACAGTCTAGAGGTTACCCTGACCCATTAATACAGTCTAGAGGCAACCCTGACCTATTACGACAGAGATTACCCTGACATATTACGACAGTCTAGAGGTTACCCTGACCTATTACTACAGGGTTTACCCTGACCCATTAATACAGTCTAGAGGTTACCCTGATCTATTACTACAGTCTAGATGTTACCCTGACCTATTACTACAGGGTTTACCCTGACCCATTAATACAGCCTAGAGGTTACCCTGATCTATTTCTACAGTCTAGAGGTTACCCTGACCTATTTCTACAGTCAAGAGGTTACCCTGACATATTTCTACAGTCTAGAGGTTACCCTGACCTATTACTACAGTGTTTACCCTGATCTATTACTACAGAGATTACCCTGACCTATTACTACAGAGATTACCTTGATCTATTGCTACAGAGATTACCCCAACCTATTACTACAGGGTTTACCCTGACCTATTACTACCGAGATTACCCCGACCTATTACTACAGAGATTACCCTGTCCTATTACTACAGAGATTACCCTGTCCTATTACTACAGGGTTTACCCTGACCCATTAATACAGTCTAGAGGTTACCCTGATCTATTACTACAGTCTAGAGGTTACCCTGATCTATTAATACAGTCTACAGGTTACCCTAGCCTATTTCTACAGTCTAGAGGTTACCCTGACCTATTAATACAGTCTAGAGGTTACCCTGAGCTATTACTACAGTCTAGAGGTTACCCTGACCTATTACTACAGGGTTTACCCTGACCTATTACTACAGAGTTTACCCTGATCTATTACTACAGAGATTACCCTGACCTATAAATACAGTATAGAGGTTACCCTGATCTATTACTACAAAGATTACCCTGACCTATTACTACAGAGATTACCCCAACCTATTACTACAAAGATTACCCTGACCTATTACTACAGGGATTACCCTGACCTATTACTACAGGGTTTACCCTGACCTATTGCTACAGATATTACCCTGGCCTATTGATACAGAGATTACCCTGACCTATTACTAGAGATGTTACCCTGACCTATTACTACAGAGGTTACCCTGGCCTATTGCTACAGAGAATACCCTGACCTATTACTACAGATGTTACCCTGACCTATTACTACAGAGATTACCCTGACCTATTACTACAGATGTTACCCTGACCTATTACTACAGAGATTACCCTGACCTATTACTACAGAGGTTACCCTGACCTATTGCTACAGAGATTACCCTGACCTATTACTACAGAGATTACCCTGACCTATTACTACAGATGTTACCCTGACCTATTACTACAGAGATTACCCCAACCTATTACTACAGAGGTTACCCTGACCTATTACTACAGAGGGTACCCTGTCCTATTACTACAGAGATTACCCCGACCTATTACTATAGATATTACCCTGACCTATTACTACAGAGATTACCCTGATCTATTGCTATAAAGATTACCCTGGCCTATTGCTACAGAGATTACCCCAACCTATTACTACAGAGATTAACCTGGCCTATTACTACAGAGGTTACCCTATCCTATTACTACAGAGATTACCCTGTCCTATTACTACAGAGATTACCCTGTCCTATTACTACAGAGATTACCCTGTCCTATTAATACAGTATAGAGGTTTCCCTGATCTATTACTACAGAGATTACCCTGACCTATTACTACAGATGTTACCCTGACCTATTAATACAGAGGGTACCCTGTCCTATTACTACAGAGATTACCCCGACCTATTACTACAGAGATTACCTTGACCTATTACTACAGAGATTACCTTGACCTATTACTACAGAGATTACCCTGACCTATTACTACAGAGATTACCGTGGCCTATCACTACAGAGGTTACCCTGACCTATTACTACAGAGATTACCCTGACCTATTACTACAGATATTACCCTGACCTATTACTACAGAGGGTACCCTGTCCTATTACTACAGAGATTACCCTGTCCTATTACTACAGAAGTTACCCTGACCTATTACTACCGAGATTACCCCGACCTATTACTACAGAGATTACCTTGACCTATTACTACAGAGAATATCCTGTCCTATTACTACAGAGATTACCTTGACCTATTACTACAGAGATTACCCTGACCTATTACTACAGAGATTACCCTGTCCTATTACTACAGAGGTTACCCTGTCCTATTACTACAGAGATTACCCTGTCCTATTACTACAGAGATTAGCCTGGCCTATTGCTACAGAGATTACCCCAACCTATTACTACAGAGAATACCCTGGCCTATTACTACAGAGATGACCCTGTCCTATTACTATGGATATTACCCTGTCCTATTACTACAGAGATTACCCTGTCATATTACTACAGAAATTACCCTGACCTATTACTACAGAGATTACCCTGATCTATTGCTACAGAGATTACCCTGTCCTATTACTACAGAGATTACCCTGTCCTATTACTACAGAGATTACCCTGGCCTATTACTACAGAGTTTACCCTGTCCTATTACTACAGAGGTTACCCTGACCTATTACTACAGAGATTACCCTGACCTATTACTACAGAGATTACCCTGACCTATTACTACAGAGATTACCCTGATCTATTGCTACAGAGATTAGCCTGGCCTATTACTACAGAGGGTACCCTGTCCCATTACTACAGAGGTTACCTTGACCTATTACTACAGAGATTACCCTGACCTATTACTACAGAGGTTACCCTGTCCTATTACTACAGAGATTACCCTGTCCTATTACTACAGAGATTAGCCTGGCCTATTGCTACAGAGATTACCCCAACCTATTACTACAGAGAATACCCTGGCCTATTACTACAGAGATTACCCTGTCCTATTACTATGGAGATTACCCTGTCCTATTACTACAGAGATTACCCTGTCATATTACTACAGAGATTACCCTGACCTATTACTACAGAGATTACCCTGATCTATTGCTACAAGGATTACCCTGTCCTATTACTACAGAGATTACCCTGTCCTATTACTACAGAGATTACCCTGGCCTATTACTACAGAGTTTACCCTGTCCTATTACTACAGAGGTTACACTGACCTATTACTACAGAGATTACCCTGACCTATTACTACAGAGATTACCCTGACCTATTACTACAGAGATTACCCTGATCTATTGCTACAGAGATTAGCCTGGCCTATTACTACAGAGGGTACCCTGTCCCATTACTACAGAGGTTACCTTGACCTATTACTACAGAGATTACCCTGACCTATTACTACAGAGGTTATCTTGACCTATTACTACAGAGATTACCCTGACCTATTACTACAGAGGTTACCTTGACCTATTACTACAGAGGTTACCTTGACCTATTACTACAGAGATTACCCTGTCCTATTACTACAGAGATTACCCTGCCCTATTACTACAGAGATTACCCTGGCCTATTACTACAGAGATTACACTGGCCTATTACTACAGAGATTACCCTGACCTATTACTACAGTCTAGAGGTTACCCTGACCTATTACTACAGAGATTACCCTGACCTATTATTACAGTCTACAGGTTACCCTGACCTATTACTACAGAGATTACCCTGACCTATTACTACAGTCTACAGGTTACCCTGACCTATTACTACAGTCTAGAGGTTACCCTGACCTATTACTACAGAGATTACCCTGACCTATTACTACAGAGATTACCCTGACCTATTACTACAGTCTAGAGGTTACCCTGGTGAAGTCACATGTTCAGTCAAATCTTCAATTTCCTTTGTATTAGAACAAAATCTCATATCTGCGTATACCAAATTAAAAGTAATTATTCCTGTTTATACCAAGTTGTAAAGCATTATACCTGCTTATAGCAATCTATAAAGATTATAACTGCAGGCTAAAAGTTTACCGAAAGTTGTTGTTGCGATATGTTCTATTTGAGGTCCTGAGCTTTGCCTCTCTGTCTTGTGCTTTTCCTTCTCAATTAGCCCCGAAGGAGATCCATTCGTGTGGGCATTGTGAATGAGAGCTTCATCTTACCACGTGGGTGTTGGGTTGAATAGAGTAGATCTCATCTTGAATTAGCTACAGTATCACCATAAGTACAACGGCGTGAGACGTGAGGTGACTCTCAAGATAAATAATTGCCTTCATTAATCAATGGAGAGGACTGAAATAGGATCTGTACTGCTGAGATTTGGGTTTGTTTGGGCCTGGGGAGGATACCAGTTTCATTAAAGGCTGCCTTAAACGTTTCATAGTATGCACAAAGGCTGTTCATGTTTTAATCAGGACTATTTTACTGTTACCTTTGACTGTCTTCTTTTATGTGTTTATTTGAGCCTTTATTTGCTTGCATCAACTGAATACTGAAGAGGAAAATGTTAGGAATCATTGGATAAGCAATCGAGGCCAATTTTTGTGTAAGAAGTTAGGCCCTCTATCTTCAGAAGTTTAAGGAAATGTTTAAAAAAAAAAGTTTTATTGTCGAATAAATATTCTAGCTAGTCAATAAGTTATTAGCCAAGTCTGTTGCAATAGTCAAGGACATGGATAATGTTGTCCTGCTGGTCTGTGTCTCGTCTCAGATCTTGACTGCAGAAGAACAACATTGTCTTATTTCCATAGCTCACCCATCCGAGACGTTGACTTGGGATGACATGTTACAGTCGATTGATGGTGGAAACCGTTTCAATCACTCTTAGCAAGTTCTAGCGGTGAACATCACTGTCAACATATATTTTCCCTCACATCCAGTCGAGATTCATAACTACTCTATCATATCAAACAACAGTATCAAGTACTGACTTGTCAGACATCTGTTACCGAATAAGTGTTTTGCTCTGTTTCATTGTACAAATGTGGGAACTTAATTTGTTTCACCCTGTTGTTGCAGGAAATGCAAACTTTTAGTGTTTCCAAAGTTTAAGAAGGCCTATAAAGTTTGTAATTTCCACTTAAAAATGTCAGACTTGCCTTAACTAAAAATGAATTCTAATTCACAAAATAATTCACATTTCCTGTTGCTGCAGGATCATTTTTCTGCCGTGAGGAACTGGTCAGATGAAGATCCTAGAAATAATCAAGTCAATTGTCTTGAATGGGGGAAAATCACTCAGAATGGTCTGGAACCTGATTTTAAATTCAGTCTGTGAAGCTTCACACAACTTATATTTAAATGTAGAATGACACAGTGCTGCTATACTGAAGACGTTAACACTGATCTACTGTACCTGGATCAGTAGTCTGTAAGTAGTCATGAATACAACAGGTTGACTTATTGACCTTACAGTGAAATGCTGAATACAACAGGTATTGACAGTGAAATGCTGAATACAACGGGTGTAGTAGACCTTACAGTGAAATGCTGAATACCAGGTATTGACAGTGAAATGCTGAATACAACGGGTGTAGTAGACCTTACAGTGAAATGCTGAATACAACAGGTATTGACAGTGAAATGCTGAATACAACGGGTGTAGTAGACCTTACAGTGAAATGCTGAATACAACAGGTATTGACAGTGAAATGCTGAATACACGGGTGGTGTAGTGAAATGCTGAATACAACAGGTATTGACAGTGAAATGCTGAATACAACGGGTGTAGTAGACCTTACAGTGAAATGCTGAATACAACAGGTGTAGTAGACCCAGTGAAATGCTGAATACAACAGGTGTAGTAGACCTTACAGTGAAATGCTGAATACAACAGATGTAGTAGACCTTACAGTGAAATGCTGAATACAACAGGTGTAGTAGACCTTCCAGTGAAATGCTGAATACAACAGGTGTAGTAGACCTTACAGTGAAATGCTGAATACAACAGGTGTAGTAGACCTTACAGTGAAATGCTGAATACAACAGGTGTAGTAGACCTCACAGTGAAATGCTTACTTACAAGCCCTTAACCAACAATGCAGTTTTAAGGAAATACCTAAAAATAAAAGTAAGAGATAAGAATAACAAATAATTAAAGAGCAGCAGTAAATAACAATAGCGGGGTTATATACAGGGGGTACCAGTACAGAGTCAATGTGGAGGCTATATACAGGGGGTACCAGTACAGAGTCAATGTGTCAATGTGTCAATGTACGGGGGCACTGGTGTCAAGGTAATTGAGGTAATTATGTACAAGTAGATAGAGTTATTAAAGTGGCTATGCATAGATAATAACAGAGTAGCAGCAGTGTGGGTGGGGGAGCATTGCAAATAGTCTGGGTAGCCATTTGATTAGCTGTTCAGGAGTCTTATGGCTTGGGGGTAGAAGCTGTTTAGAAGCCTCTTGGACCTAGACTTGGCGCTACCGTACCGATTGCCGTGCAGTAGCAGAGAGAACAGTCTATGACTAGGGTGGCTGGAGTTTTTGACAATTTTTAGGGCCTTCCTCTGACACTGCCTGGTATAGAGGTCCTGGATGGTAGGAAGCTTGGCCCCGGTGATGTACTGGGCCGTACGCACTACCCTCTCTAGTGCCTTGCGGTCGGAGCCCGAGCAGTTGCCATACCAGGAAGTGGATGCAACCAGTCAGTCATGCTCTCGATGGTGCAGCTGTAGAACCTTTTGAGGATCTGAGGACCCATGCCTTCAGCTTCACAGCGCGATTGAAATTTAAAGGCAATGTTCCCGCTTTAGCGGAGACTGCATTCACGGTAAACATTGTCGGGTCCATCTGAAATTACTTTTACATTTCTATGGCAGAA